>NC_036465.1:2353716-2633716 GCF_002775205.1 Xiphophorus maculatus
TATTAACTGTTTTTGCTACTCTGTTAAGGTTGGAAAGTTAGAAAAATAAAAACAAATCAATTATTGGTACAAGATTTTAGGAAAAGCAAAAAGGTCAGGATTGATAAGATGGTCATGAGTTATTTTTCATTTTAGTCAAAACGATGTTTATAGTATGATATCTTGCAGCCTACACTTGTTTTCTTATTGGCTTTTTTAAATTCATTATATCACATTTGGATTTGCAAGCTAATTTGTTTAAATTGCTGGTAACGCCTTGTTAGCGTTACCATGTCAACAACAGGCGTCTGTGGTATTTACTTTAATAACAGACTTTACTGTAAGTCTAATAATGCAGGCTGTCGCCAGAAAACAACGACTCTTTGGTTGCCAATAACCAATAAAATCGTAGGCGTTAAAGAAAAGCTTGACAGAATTGCTAAGAATTACTGAACTTTTGTTAGTTTATGCACTATCTAGAAGAATACTGTTTGGCATTTGCCTTTCACCATCAATACCTTTCTCCCTTGGATTTTAAAGGAGCCGCGTTTTAATTCAATACTAAAGTAACACTGCCATGTACACAAAAGAAACCTTTTTCACTTTCACGTAGAGTCAGAGTAAACTTTTCTTATTTTTGTCATTGAGGATCAAGAAGATATGATTAATTGCTAAATAACAAAATAAGTACAATTAAAAAGATAAGAAAAATGTTTTGAACTTTTGTCAAAAATGTAAATATATTTCCTAAATATTTTTAAAAATTACATTTTAAGATCTATGACTTGGGTAAGGCATTTGTCTACTTTTTGTTTGCACACCTTTCAGCTCTGCCCACAAGTTTTCTATGGGATTGAGATCAGAGCTTTGTGACAGCCACTCCAAAGCTCTAAATTTGTCATCGTTAAGCAACTATGTAAGTAATGTGGTGGGATGCTTGCGGTATCTGTCCATGTGCAGGACTTTTGTGGATTTATAGTGTCTTGAAATGTTGCTTCAATATTTCTGTTCCTTGTGAACACTATTTGTGAAGTGCACAAGTTCTTCTGCAGCAAAAAAGTAGAAAAATGATACTGCCACCACCAGACTTCACAGTTAGGAAAGAGTTCTTGACTTGTCAACTCACCTTTTCCTCTAAACATACCAATCTTCATCATGGACAGACTATTTAACTTTGCTTTGATCAAACCACAGATCCAGAAATTAAAGCATTTGTTTCAGGGTACATTTACAAACTGTAATCTTTAAATCTTAATTTTGGAGATGGCTTCTTCTTTGCTGAGTGGTCTGTCAATGTACAGCTTTATATATCTGTGACCATTCAAAGTACCTGAGCTCCCTCCACTACATCTTTGTCAGGACAACACAAAAGAGATAATCTTTGATGTAAACCTCTTTTCAGATTAAAGTTATAGAATGAAACTGATTTTTTTATTTTCTGTTTTTCCTTTATAAATAACTATTATGTAAGATCATAAATGCTTAAGTAGTCAAAATATTATATAGTTTTCTTGGATCTTACAGAGAATTTCCTTTTATATTCCAAGAATAGAACTTAATAACTAAAAAAAATATGTATCCACACATGTGACTGAACTTGAGGTTAAAGATAACCGATATATGTTTTTAAAGTATCATGTACAAATAATAGTTATTAGTCTCAAAAAGGTCTTCCTTAAATGCAGAATATTAATTACAAAGCTTCAGGTAAAACTATTATTATTTTTTATCATTTCACTTAACTTTTCCCCAAAGGCAGTGTCTTAAGCTTTCGGGTTGCTGATTTCTGACCCTTGTGATTTGACAAAGCTTTAATTGAAAACAAGAAATCACCGCCTCTCAAAGCACTCAGGGACAGTTTTTCACTGATGGGCTCTCCGAACCCCCCCTTTGAGATTACTTTAGAGTCAGAAGTGAAGATGATTTGGGAAAAAAAAAACTAACGTCAGCGTCACCTCCTGAGGAATCAAGGGGAAGTGTTTGCTCCACTTTTCAATTTGTCATATAATCGTACATCTGGCACCCTAATCTAACTGTATAGAATCAAGGCTAAGCATGCACCATACACCGATCTACCCCTGCATCAGGCTCCGTTTAAGGGGAAGGAGTTCAGAAAACTGAATTGGTGTGCAATATACCTTCAGGAAGTGAAACTTTTTCAGTATTTTTGCTTAAACTTGAAAATACCTTTTGAAAGAGTGAGTGATAAAAAAAGTGTGGCTTTTAGTGTTTTTCTTGCTGTTTAGAGATTGGAAGGAGCTGATTTCTCAGTGGACCTTGAATGAAACATAAATTCAGAGGTATAGATGTGGAGGTCGGGCTCTGCCAGAGAGAGCACACCTCATTCAGATATTACATTAATTAAACAACAGTTAATCCTGTCATTGCATAAATTATGGAACAGTTTATCCAGAAAACTGCACCATGATGCACAAAGGTTTTTGTTGATGAAGGCTCTCACTTGCACTGAGGTCACAAAGAGTATTTGCCTGGAAGACGACGGGCAGAATGAGCCTGGAGGAGCCGCTGTGTGAGACAATTAAACCTGAGTATTGATGTCAGAGTCTAGTGGTCATAATTTACAGAAAAAACCAACAACAAATAAAAAGCTAAGTTGGGAATAATTTACAACCCCCCCAGTGAACTGTGATTGATGATACTCAAGCTATCATTTATTTACTGATTGGACATGTGCTGAATGATGCCATTAAAGCTTTACCTCTCCTGCAGCATGTATGGAGATACATTTGCCACCGCCTCCAGGGACATGAAGCTATTCTTCAGAAGTAATTACTGCTGATACGTAAGAAGATGGCTGCATCAGTGCAGTGCAACCCCTATCATCTACTGAAACACGGAACAACAGAAGTAAACTTAAATAAATCTGTACAACAAAAAACTCAAGTCTGCAGTTTTAACACCTCAGAGCTGGACCATAAGTGAGTGAGATACCTCCTAAGAAGCTGCCGACAAGAGGATCATTGCATTCACCTGCTCTTATTTACCTCTCACCTCTGAATGTATGTGGGACGGCAGCCATATGACCCCTTGGAGCATGCAGACTTATTTCTTTGTTGATGCATCGGCTCTGCTTACGTTGGCCACCACTCACCACACACCAATTACTCTCTGTCTTTGTAGCTAGTGGTCTGCTAAGCACTTCAATTCATCTCTGTCTCCCAGGCCATGACGTCAGCCCAAAATGATTAATCAAAGACGAGTCATCAGAAAAGCAACACCTATGGATAAAACCTGCTCGCATACATTGGCTATAATACTTATTGAATTTCACATGATTCTGAGTGAGAGGGATTTCTAACCAAAGCAGCGGTTTCTTTTGGAGAATAAGAAAGAAGTGGAGGAATTAGCTCTTATCACTCCAAAGCAGTTTGGAAAGCTCAAGGCAATGCTCTACGCCGAATATCATCAAATACTGAAATATTCCTCTCTCTTTGTTTGTTTCCCAGAACCGAGCAGTGATGCTGATGTGTGTTTCTGTGAAATTTCCTCCGAAAACATGATTGACAAAAATCTTTCTAGGTAACAATCAATAACTCAACCCTAGTTCAAGTCTAAATCTGCATTCTCTTATTCCATAATGCCAATATTTCAAGACATATTGACCTGATTTAGGGCCATGTGCAAGATGCTGTAATATTACAGTACACGTGTTAGGCTGCAGTACCAGTCTGAACACAACACACCACCCCCTCAAGAGAACCCACAAGAGGAATGAAAAGAATACAATAGACAGTAGATTCCTGCTGTAACAATAAGGCCCGGGTTAGAGAGGGGCTGCCGGTGCACAGCCTGCTGATGCATTATAAACGTTATATCACCACGTCCAAGTTGTTGACAGATCCGGTCCATGTTCAACTCCAATTTGTCAGTATATATGTTTTTAAAAATTATTATGCTTTAAGATGCAGTAAACAGAAATGTAAAGTAGATAAACATTTAATTGCATTTTATGTGCAAATGTTAAAAATATGGATTTTATAGAACTTGGTGTGTTACCTTGAAGAATCACAGTAGCTGTTCCCCTCTGAAGCCTTACTGCATTAACGTCCACTTCTCAGGCTGCGATGCTGCTTTGTTTTGGCTTTCCTAAAGCTCTGGATCTCCTCCTCTTCCCACAGCTGCTGCACGAGCCACGGGCTGCACGAGAACACTATCGCTCTGACACATGGATGGCACTCAAGCGATGTCAAAAGGGTTAAAACCTAGTGGACCGGAAAGTCATACCAGCATCGTTCTAGTTGCCAACCGCCGCTGCCGCACTCTCCCTCAGCTCTCTAACACCTCCTCCCTCTCTTTCTTCTTTTCCTTTTTTTTTTTTTTAAAACTCAACCTATCTCGTGGGCTTCTCCCCCTCCTCGTGTGAGATGGTAGACAAGAGCGCCGGGCGATTTGCACCACTCTATCACGGATCGTGTTACGCTGTCTGGCTGTAGCGGCGGTCACAGATGATAGGCTGAGGAGGTTTGCGTGTGTGTTTACCCCCTTAAAAAAAAGCAGCGGCAGAGGAGAGAGGAAGCAAAAGGGAGGGAGCGGTGGGACGCCTCCTGCAAAAAACAGAAACGAGGAGAACCCTTCAAGAAACATCATGAGCCCAAGTGAAGGGTTCTGTTGGTCTTCATTCATTGATGTGAGTGCCAGACAGCTGACTGGAAACCCCAAAGTAAAGATTTTAAATGTTGGTTTTGGTCCTGTTTAATGACATATTCCATATCTGTTGGCTTCTTGTGTATGGATTATTTACAAAATCTCCTGCAGACAGAACATGGAAGCCAAACAAGCAGCCGTCACATCCATCAGGGCTGCTATAATACATATTAATTTTTGATCTTGCTGATCAAAAATTAATATATATAGAACAGAACAATGAGGACATAAAAAATAATTCATTACTGCTACATTTCCTCTGAAAAGATGAAAAGAACTCCACTTATTTAACTTTCGATCTTATCTTGTTGGTTAAACAAGTTTTTTTTTCTACTTTGTATCCAAAAAAGTTTTAAAACACACAAACAAATTTGATATTAACTTTTACAAAGTTTTACATAACATCCAGGTCCATCTTAAAAGAAAGTTGGTATATCGAGAAACTTATGTGTTAAAATAATTTCTCCTGCTCCCTGAACCACTAGTTTACAATTTTGCCAATGAACCTTGGCATTGTCATCTAAAAATATCCCCATATCATCAGGGAAGGAAACTCAGCTGATGGAATAATCTGGTCAGTCACTATCTTCAGGTAGTCAGATTACCTCATAATGTTGCAGAACCTGAACCCCAGATCATAGTGCTGCCTCTACCAGCTGCTACAGTAGACACGGGTTCTTCTGTCTCTCTTCTTACATCGATGTGCAGGTTGACTCTAGTCTCATCAGATCACATGTAAACCTGCCGCAATAACCAGTAATAGATTAAATGAGCTTGATAATTTTCAGTGTGATCTTTAATGTTTTTTGAAAAGCAATTTAGTTTACATAGAGATCATAATCCATTTTATTTATGTTTCAGTTGTGTGTGGTTTTTATTTTTATTTAATTTATTGTTTTTGGTTGTTGTGTTTTATATTATTTAAAATATCTTCCAGTTCCAGCGTTCCTTAGAAAATTTAAGTTTACCGTTTTTGAGAAGATGAACTTGGATACTTATGGCATTACCTACATATTGCTTGAAAATGTTCTCATAACAATAACACTGTTGTTTATCTTAATAATTACTCTGACAATTTATCATCCAGCATATTTTGATATCGTGACAGGCCTGATCACATGACCTCCTTCCATTGCTCCAGAGTCCAATCTTTATGCTCCCCTGCAAATTGCAGCCTTTTTCTCCAGTTAGGCTACCGATTAGTGGTTTTCTACAGCTGTTCAGTCCCAGTCTCTTGAAGTCCCTTCTCATTATGCAGGTGGAAGTCCTCTTACTTTCACCATTAAACATAGCCCTGAGTTCTACTGTTTTTCTTTGATCTGATGTCACCAAACACTTAAGTGACCACCGATCACAATCATTTAGATTTTCTTTCCAATCACATTTCTTCCTCAAAGACGATGATTCCCCATACCTTTCAGTTTTTAACAATGCGTTGGACTATTTTTAATCTAATTTTAGTGGTTGCTGCATATCTTTAGATGCTTTCTCTACTTGATGCTAATGATTTGACCCTTCTTAAACAGACTAACATCTTTTCCACAACCACAGGATGTGTCTTTTCACATGGCTGTTTAAGAAATGAGACCAGCTGGGGTTAAATAACATTTTGGAGCTAGAAGACGTATTGTATTTAAACAATATGGTGGGTCTTGTTGCCTCATAGTGTCAGAAGCAGACTGGCTGTTTCAAAGTTGTCTTTATTAAATTAATGGCAGGGCAGTCATTATTGTGCTCTTTCTGCTCTGACTGGCTGACATTCTTGTTACATCTAGTAGCACAATTGCCTTGACTAGATTGAGCTTCCTCTGAAATGTCTGATACATTTCAAACAAACCTGAAATGAAAAATAAATATGAATACACGTTGCCCTATCCACAACAACTACGCAGTTATTAAGGATTTGTTTACTGAGGGAAGCGGCAGACAAATTTAATTCTTGAACTTGAACTGCATAAGAAAATATGATGTAACTAAAAGTGTACAAGTCAAACTGCAAACAGAAGAAAACAAACCATGACTATATTAAAATCCAGGGACTATTATGACAGGCAGAATGGCATAAAATTTAAATTGAGACTGCAGTGTTCATTAGATGCTACGTACTTTAAATAGCATACCAGGGATTCCACTTCTTCCTTGTGGATATTTTTCAGTGTTTCCACTCTGCTGTAGATGGAAATACTGTAGGGACTCTCATAAGTTGCATTCCCTATTACAAAGTTTGCAGTTTCAATGTAAAATCTTTTCAACTGCTGCAGTTTGGTGCTGAATTTATCAGTTTTCTACACTTTCTATAATCATCAAAGATAAATGTTTTGTGTCTGTATTTTTTTTCTCTAAGACACAGACAAATCAATGATGAGACAAACTTTAGGTGACAGGAGAATATGAAAAGACAAGCAAGAATTCATTGCACACTTTGTCGAGGAATAAAGAAAAACTTTGGCCTCAGAAAAAGAGAAACTAGCCTCAGCCTTCAGTATGGCTCATTTGATTGAATATCTCACTGTAAATGATTTGAACAGTAAACTCATAACTGTATTACACAGACAAGAATTCACTCATAAAAAAAGTAATTAGATAACTGTTTAATAGCAGAGATAAAAGTAACTTTTCAGGTATGTTATCTGCTTTCACCAATGCAAACCTTAAAATATATGTAAATAAGAAAGTAATATTTACATTTTATGGCAATGCAATAAATCAATGCTTGCCAAGAATATATTTCCTTTATTCTTTACGCCCACAGCTTATACAAGTCCCTAAAGCTTAGAGATGGGAACATTATGATGATGACAGAGAAAGAGAGGAAGGAAATAAATGTTGGGTAATTGCAACTGATATCGTCAGCTAAATATTGAATGATAAATATAGTAATATTATGTTGTCCTAATCTGATCATGCAGCTCTAAGAAGTGACAAATATTTCCCAGAAGGGTCATAAGAAGAGTTTTAAACACTGCTAGTTAGATGCTTTACAGGCAAAGTCAGTCCAAAAACGAAATAAAGTTTTCATCAGTGTTACTTTATATTCTCTATGTTCTTTGATCCCAAAACCAAACAGAAATGTTTATGGCTGTAATTCATAGGTCTGTCAAGATAAAAAAAAATGCTGGACAATACATTTTTCCAGAAATTATTGTGATAAACAATAGTCTTGTCATTTTGAGACCATTTTCAACTAATGTAAATTCAATACTGGCATATTAATGAAGGCACACTTTCTTAAAGATCACAAATTTATTTCTAAGGAACATTTGACACCTAAAATTTTTTTGAAATATTCAAAATAAATATACAAAACAACAATAATTGAAATGCATTATGAAATAGACGAAATTGCATTTCAAAAACAATTATTCATTCAGCATAGACGGGGAAAACAGGCAAAAGTGCAAGCAGTATTTTTCAAAATGTTGTCTTTGACAAAATTAAAGAGGAGTATCTCTTTCACAATTGCTGTCCAGATGGAAATTATGAAGCTAATTTTAATTTATTGTGTGATTGATTGATTAACTTGTTTATTATTTATTGTGGATTTTGTGGCTTTTAGTCATTTTTCTATGTTAACGTCCAATAAAACTGGTTTTATTAATTCACTGTTACTACTAGTCTTTCATTAGACCACCCTTTTCCATTTAAACTCCAGTTTTAAGGATGTGTTTGGTTTTGAGGCATAAATGAGACAGCCCTCATGCATCATCAAGGTTATTTCCTTAAAAGATTAAAAGGCTACTCCACAGCTACTGATATATCTGCTTTCAAAACATTCATTTTCAGAAGAAGTTCGCATTTAAACTGCAGCGCTGGATGTGTAATTACTGTGCGTTGGGATCAATAATTGCTTGAACATCTAAAGTGATGGTGCTTGCAGATATGCTAGTGAGAATGTCTTGTTCTTTTCACTGAAACATAAAGTAATATGACCCCTACGACCACTGGTCATTTGTAATTCTGAAAAGGCGTTCAGTGTGAATACATTGTTAATTATTGCCTCCATTATCTGATGTCCAGTAAGAATGAGGTGATGATGTGATTATCTATAGCAAGACGTTGCATAAAAGAATGCAACACATTTTGCTCTGTTTTTGTTGTTGCCACAAGAGAAAAGAGGAGGCGGGAGGAGGGAGCTCTATGTCTGTATCTATGCAACCAACAGAGGTTAGAGCAAGACCAAAAAACACATTTTTAACTGCTCTACAAACAAATATCTGAAAAATGTAGAGTATATATCTCTTCAGTGCCTGTGAGTCAATATCCTCTCAATGGAATTAGTTTAGCATCCCCATAGCATGATGCTGCTGCTACCATGTTTACTGTGAGGATGATGAAGGACTGCTGTCTTAACACACATCGTGTTTTGTGGATTTAATTAGACTTTATCTAATTAAGGCATTCAAAGATACTTGACTGCACTGAATCTTATTCAGGGGTACCAGAATAAATATACATGAATACAAATGCAAACCAAAAAAAATCTGAAAAAAGTTATTACTTTTCCTTCACCTTATAAAACAGTCCGACTTTGCGTTGGACTATTACAGACAATTAGAATTACATTAAATTATAAATACACTAAGGGTGAAATTCTGCAGTCACGGAAAATAACTGCATGAACTTAGTTAAGGTTTAACATTTCAGCTCTTCATCAGATAATATTTCAGCTGAACATATAAAATGATAACCGCCTATTTAATGGTGGAACCATGTAGGAGTCCACCTTTTATATTGACAATAGTTTTTTGAGCTCAAACATTATTCCTCTGAAGATTCAGACAGTACAGAAGCAATAACTGCAGCCACAGAGATGATTATCACTGCTGATATGTGATTTCCTTCTCTGGTCATAAAGTAGAACAAGCTCCAGCAAATGATCAAAAGGCCAGTATTCTCCTGTGGTGTAAATAAATTCCTGGTCCCCTTAGCTGGCTGATTAGACTTTTTTGTGTAGTTGTATTAGAATTTGACATATTTTCAAGCTAAACGTGTATATTGGCAAATAATGACCCAGGAGATAATACTTCTATTGAGTAGTCATGTTTTTTAGATGGAGATCAATTAAATGTTTTCACATCTGTTTCTCTGCAAACACCCAATTAAGGTAGGCAGTGAGCCATGATATCAGCAGTTAATATGTTATCACATTAGGCGGATCTGGAAGTAAATTTTGACTTACTCCAATTGTTCCATTCAGGAATCTGCTGCTACTGATAAGAGATTATTAAGTCAAGCAGCACAGCAGCGCATCACATCTTTATGGTGAGATCAACTGAGCATTTCATTTTGAGAAATTATGGCGTGAAGACGGCGGTCTGTAATAATTCCCCCTTTTGTTAATGGCCAACAACTAAAACAGCACAAGGACTGATAAGAATCCTTTGAAGGTGGACATCAAAAGTGATGCCTCTGGGGTTCAGAACAAGAGGGAGCTTCTTTGACATTTTCCTGGTGCAGCCACACATCGCCTCAAAGAGCTTTGGTCACGCTTGTGGGTTCAAGTTGGAAAAAAGTGTTTAGAGTTCGGACTGGACTCGTTGATTACAAGAACTGCCCCAGTTCTGCACTGCATGAGTGAAATTCTGAAGGAGCGGTCCAAGTGATTATATTCATCTCTCATTGCGAAGATAATGTAATGAGACTCTGTAGGACGGCTATTTTTAAGATGGAAATATTTCTACATTAGTCACTTTGGAACACCTTGAAGATAACGTCAATTTTGCCTTCCTTTGGGAATAGCCAACGGCCTCATTATGGTCCCAGGGGATGTGCCTTAGTAAGGTGGAAGACTTAAAACTAGGTGCAGTCAATTGGGAATGTCACTGCCTTTTTCACAGTCCCTACTGCAGGAAAAACGTTCAGTAATCATTTTTCGGCCCAGTATTTGTGCATGTTTTGTCATATTATTTCTTGTTTACAACAGACCACAATGAGAACTTGGAGTACAGTATGCAGAGGGCTTAGTTTGGAAAACAGTAATTGGAGTAACTGGAGGGATGCTGAATTAGGGTTTAGTTTGTTTCCTGTCAGAGCAGGTTTACCCCACAAGCCCTCCACCCCCATGCCAAAACACCCACAGTCAAGTAGCTTATTTTCACTCCAGCAGCATGTGCAAACAAAAAGGGCAAGAGAAGGAGGGGAAAGAAAAATACCATCCGCATTAGTAAAGATGCTGCAGTAAGTTTCACCCAAGTAAACAATATGGAAAACAAGACGGTATTTTCTCCGCATAATATGCTTAAATCCACAGCTAAAGGGAAAACGGGCTCTTACTTCTACTAAAGGGCTGTTACTAAATAATAGCTATTCAGGCCAGTTTCAATTTTGACAAGCCAAAGCTGTCTAAGGTCGTCAGTTGCTGGGGAAAAAAGAGGTGGGCGGGGGATGGAAGGTCTCTTAGTGTATGGTTTAAGTCCAGCTGGTCTTTAGAATAAGGATTATTTGTTGCTGTGGCCGGTCTCTCGCTCCATAGGGGGCTGGACTGGGTGCTCAGCTTCAGCAGACTCCCCACCGAGACCCCTGGGTGAGAAGACGCTGAGAACCCCCTTGGTTCTTAAAACTGGATAATCACGAACGTGGCGGATGCTTCCCACACCAGCGCCATACATTAGGGTGTGAAAGAAAACGAGCATGAAGAGCGAAAAACCTCAGTGAAAAGGGGGATGGAGAGTGAGTTGGCAGGGGATTGGGTTGAGGGACATTGAAGACGAAGCAGAAGCAACAACTGTGAGTGTGGCAGAACTCAGACACTGCATTACTGCCAATCATAGTGCCTGCTCTGTCGCAGAAAAGAAAGGAGAAAAAAACTGAGGGAAGAATGCAGGGAGTGTCACTGTGCAGTAGATTTACCTTTCAAAAAAAAGTCAGGGGCAATAATAGGTATCCAAATGACAGCTCTGTGCCACTACACCCCCAACTAAAGTTAACCAGAGGTCCTTATGTCGAGTGCCAGCAGCAGACACAAAGGTCTGAACGGTAGGGTGCTAAGGCAGCTAGCACAGCATGGCTAAATGGGGCAGGTGATTTCCCATCTCCTCCACTGCCCTCGAGGCACAGCCAATCACTGCTGGGGAAAAGTGCCGCACCAGCCTGCAAGCAAGGAAGCCAGTGAGTGGAAAAAGCAAGAGAGGGAGCTGGAGTCTATCTGGGGCCATGCATTATTCACATGCATCGCTACGGCACTAAGACCTCCACAAAGGAAAGGCCTCAGGTTCCATCAGTGCCGACTTGTTTCCAATCTATTATTGATGGCAACACTACACCCTATACTTTTCCCTGATTTACTGGATTCTATCATTGTTTCTATAATAAAGGCCATTTCCAGTAAAGTCAGAACAAATGAGGAGAATATTTCCAAGCATGGTGCCAGTGGGTGCTACAGTTTATTGGAATCTCTTAGAAATGGTTTTAATTACACAATTCATACTCAGGATTATTCCATTACTGAAATTAAAGTTTTTTCTTTTGGAAAAAAAAATTTGGGTATGAACAGAGTGTTATATCATACTGTATACACGGCAAAACCTGAAACCTTTCTGCAACCATTCGTCATGTCAAAGGTAGCTTTCCATGCCAAGTTAATGTCAGCATGGAGACCTCCAGTTAGACCTAAGTGAAATAAATGAGCTATCCAATTACCACATTATGATCACATGGTGCTGCCATTAAAATAAAAAAATAAAAAAAGATACTAACAAAATTTACCAACCAGCTGTGTCCAGCATTAGGTTTCGTCTCATGTTTGTTATTTTAAATCAGACTCATCAGTTTCGTGTTTCCACCTTCCCTTTTTTACATTATGTTTGCTAAATAATCCTGCACTATTCTTCCAGGGTTAACAGGGCCAAGAACTTTTTAAGGACTTATGTGATGTACAGATGGCCCACTTATCAGAGATTAAATGATGTGTTATCAGTGTGATAATGCCTTGAATAGTGCAGAAAAGCTAAATTCTTCCTTTATATTAAGATTTTTATCAGATAATGTCAAATGGTCCCAGATCTCACCACATTATTACCATGCACACATCAAAGATTTTCCTCAATCTCTGCAGAAACACAATCAATCTGCTCAGTATGCGCAGCTAGGACAGTGGGCCATGTCTCCCTTTGAGAATGTCGACACGTTTGACCGATGTGGAGTCGATCCCCCAGATTGTGGCTAATCATCATTACCGGCTGCTGAAACAATGACTTTCTTTTAGCTCACTCAGCTCACAGAAGGACACAAGGGACCTGGTCGTTTTTCTTGGTGGTTTAACACTTGAGTTGGATTTGAGGAATTAAGGCAGACTTGGACTCAAGAAAATCTGCACTCTGATCCTTCATCCAAGTCATTATCTGAGTTGTAGCCACACAGCATGTCTAGGAGAATTATACAAAATTCATCATAAGCTTCTGTATTTCTGAGAAAGTGTAATAGAGGCAGGGTAGGCACAGCAAGTAGTGCCTCACCTGAGAACTAAAAAGCAAATAAAATTGTTAAGCCTAACTAATAACACTTATTTTACACTTATTTTGTCTAACTAATAACACTTATTTTACACTTATTTTGTAATAGCTATTGAGTGCTCTTCTGTGAAAGCCTTTTTAATCAATGGGGTTCCACAAGCCTTGAAAACCAGCCCATTATTGTGATTATTCTGTTTTACATTTTTTTGGCATTAGGGGCTTTTTTAATGTAAAAATCAGTCAGCAAATGGGCAGAGAGATTGGCACATCACTGCCAAGATAATTGTAATAATTTAAGTTTTTCCTGTTGGAATTCTTTAAGGTAAATCAAAGCTAATTTAAAAGATCAGTGACTGCAGGTTGAACAAGAGGTGGCATATATACAGTATATATACTGTATGTGTGTGTGTGTGTGTGTGTGTGTGTGTGTGTGTGTGTGTGTGTGTGTGTGTGTGTGTGTGTGTGTGTGTGTGTGTGTGTGTGGGCGTGGGTGTGCGTGGGTGTGTTCTACCTTTCCACAAGAATTTCTGATTATGTTCAGTTTCCAGTAAATGGTGTTTTGACCCTGTAAACTGAAAATGTTCTAATTTGTATAATGAAATCAGATCCACTCTAAAACCACTCTACATCTTAGTAGACTCAATCATTATAAGAACAATCACTTAGATGACTTTTGTGGTGTTTTACTTATTTATTTTTTACCATTCATTTTACTTATTGCTTAGTTATAACAGTAACACTCGACCCTGACAACAAGCACTCAACCAAAAACAAACAGTACCGCATGCTGCTGTACAAAACTGCATATTCAGTAAAATAGGGTTAGTTTCATGCATTTGTAGGCTAAGAATAAATGATGATCTCAGCCGGTTCCCAAACAGGAACATAAAAAAAATAAACCAATAAGAGGGGGATGAGGACAGATGCATAGTAGGCAGTAGAGGGGTAATTCTCAACAATGGACAGTGGATTATAAAAAATGACTTCTTCCGTACAGTGCTTAAAGGTTAGGTCTCTATTACACAGAGAGCAAAATGTCAGCGGTATCCCCTGAAAGACTGGACTGTGATATTAATGGAGAGTCCTGGGAATGGGCTTCCCCTGACTGAGTTTTACCCTCTACCAGACACATTATTCATTTAGTTGTCAGCCTGCACCTGGTTCATGTAACACTAACATCTACAAACTAAATGATGGAGAGAATATAGCCCACCCTGGTACTCAGCCAGTGGTGAAATGAATGTTGTTCATGGAGAGTAAAGTACTGTTAGATTACCTAAAAGCTCTTCACCCACACACGGCTGAAGTTGTCGCCCAGGACGCATTAGCATAATGTTCAATTTTCTAGCTAATATTGAGCTTTCATTTGGTTCTGCCTCTGAGACTGAGAGGATGGTACAAACAAAGCAGAGGACCTGAGGTAAAGCTGGCAGCAAGCAGTAAAAACGCATACTATCCATTTCCAGTACTTTGACCAAAAATATGCATATTCTATCATCTAAAACCGGGAAACTTGCTGCATCTTCAGTGGATCCTGCAGCAGCTGAGGAAAAAACGTGCACCATTCTAATAAACTATTGTATAAAGATCAATTGAGGATTATTTCCTGCATGAAATGGTGCACATATATTTTCATATTCAGTCATCACAGACACCTTCATCCTACAAGCAATTATAAAAGCAGCTTTCCATGTAATCTAACCATACAACATCACTTAAAGCACAAATGACAGTGTATGTAGTGTTCCGTGGAAATGTGATAGACCTGGACAGAATGACACGATGATTTAATATGTTACTGTGCGAGTCATCAGTCACACAGCTCCCACTTCATGCAAGATGCAAAATGGCTTCTGCATGAGGGAGGCTGCAGCAGTGGATTATTTGTGAGTAATATTCTTTTGCTGTGGTAAATATATTGTGTCATGCGGTAGAGGGTGGAAGAAATATTCTCTCTCAAGCTTTTTTAATGAAGTCCCAAATGTCAACCCCATACTTCTTTCAAGCACAGCCTCCGAGACTCCCCTGTTGAAGCCTGGCTGTCCCTCAGTGCATCTCAAAGTGATGTGAAAACAAGCAGCCCCAGTAAAAGGCAGCCGACAAGACAAATAAAAAAGCTGCTCAATAAAAGAGGGGTCAGAGTTCTACAGTAAACATGTGGTCCAGGTCATTAAGGTGTATCTTTAAGACTGGAGACTTTTGATCAATTATTGAAGCCCTGATCCACTGTGATTTAGGGTGGTCAGTTCTGGAGAACCCAAGTGAAGCACAGTTTGACCAATCTGATGATAAAAATGACTTAAATCTTCACCACTTTGTAATTCATTTGAAATTATACTTCACTGCAGCATCTTTACAAAAAAAATCCCTAAGAGAAAAGGGGATCGTTGAGAAACGCCATTATAGTAAAAAATGTCACTGTAATTTAGTGGTTTTGGTAAGTGTAGCGAGGAGAGTCACAAGCTGAGTTCAAATTAGAACCAACGCATTTTCCCTCAACAATGGTGTGGAGCACAGAGGGGGGGGAGGGTGGACATCCAATTACTGGAGTGCTGTGTGTGTCATCTTGACACCACATTTCAGTTTCTTCAGCAACGTTTAAAATATGCCAGCCGTTCAGTGCAGGCGGCGCTGCGGCAGGAATTGAAAGACTGAGCCTTGAGTGGTTAAGAAACCATTGTTGGTGGCGGATCAATGTACAATGCCGCATAAACAACTCAGTATGGTATCAATATGCTTATTTTGACAACTTCTGCCCTCGTACATTCAGCTGAACCATCTATAATTATAGACTGGCGATTCTTCTGAGTTCCAATGTGATTAACTATGACAGTAACTTTTGAAAAATGAAGAACGTTGGCTTGAAAATCGACTATTCTTCAGCTGGTCAAACACAAATCAATTTGACATTTATAGATGTCTGAATGAAATCTGAACTGAACAAAGCTGAACAGTAACGGGATCAGACTGTAAGCAGTGGACAAATTTATTACATCTGATCTTTTTGAATAAATATAGAAAAGAAGTGACAGATAAATAAATCTTGAAATGTAATTTTGACAAATATGTTTATTTTACAAATAGTGTGTACAATAAAAGAAAAATTTTGGGGGGATGAGGAAACAAAGCTTGTTAAAAACCTAGTAAAAATGAATAGTTTTGACTCATATTACATGACTATAAGAAAAACAGAAGAATTTTTTTTCATAATATTTAACTGCTAGGCACTGGCTTAATTTTACACTTAATTTTGTTATGAATATTTTCTATATTTATTTTAATTGTCATGAGGTAAAAAAGTCAACAGTAAAAAGTGGCAGATGAAGAGGAAATATAGCTCTCTATTGCCACCACTCCCCTCCCCCAAAAAAATCTATTTATTTTTTTCATGCTGCTAAAAGAAATAAACAAAAAACTTTTTTAATTAAGGTGTAAAATTGTATTTTTCTTCTGTGTTCATGCTATTATTTTAAGATAAAGGATGTCTATGTCCATGTTGTTATGCTGTCGTTTTCCACTAGCTCATTACTGTGGATTAATCCTTGAAGTTATTATATTCAATAATATTTTATGTATGGTGTGGCAGTTTCTGCCTTAAGGCGATAAATGTAAAGCTATAAAGTGAGAAATGCACAGGAAATTATTAAATGCAGCAGACTAACATGGGTGAATTCAATTGAAAATGATTATTCTTTAGTTAAAATACAGATGAAGGAATAAAACCACACTAAAAGCAGTCAGGACTGATACAGGCAGCAATATAGTTTTGTTGTGTTTCCTTTGTGAAGGTATCCTTCAAACTGCCTGCTCCCATCCATAGTGAATGTGTCTTTCTAACCTTTAGAGCTGCCATGCAAAACTCTGCTGCAGACAGCTCCTTTGGGTAATGCAGAAAAAGACAATAGGTGGAAACTGCTCTAACCTATTTGCCAAATGGTCTGTCATCTAATGCCCGGTTGCTGTTCTTTTGTCTAATCCTTCTTCTGAGACCTCTAAAAGGATACGTCGCTCTAATAAGATGAATGGGCTTTGACCCTGGAGCTGCTAAAAGCCAACCTGGCCAATTTATCTGAGTGACCTCTACTCTTGGCAGAGATGGCTTCACCTCTCTTGGAAGCCTTTAGGCATGATCAATACTCCCGACGCAAAACAATCCACAGGAAGAACCATCTAGAAGTTAGGAATCAGATACTCATTCCCTTTGGATGACCTTGGATTATTTACTTAATCTCACAAATTAGTGTTTGTTTTTTTTCTGGAAACTGATCTTTGATTTACTTTTGTGAAAAAATTCAGACAAAACCACTGTGTACAGAATCCAAAGGAGGCGCATGATACAAACGGCTACAAAGCAGCTGGACTGGCAAATCCATTCAAATCCAATCAAGTATTCATAAATCACTCACTTCTAATGTAAATGAACATGAGCAAACAAGAACATAGAAAAAAAAATCCTGCTTCATATGTAATTTTATCACACAAATGTAAATCACACCTATTTAGGGATCAGGGCTGCAACAATGAAAGGAGTCTTTTAAGAAGATAGAAGATTTTGATGAGTGAATGAAGAATTTGGTTTCATGTTGTGCATGTTGATGTTGGGTTGAGTTCAGCTGGGCCCAGATAAAAGGCCTGGCTCTGACGCCGAGGCAAAATACGCAGAAAAGACGCATCTGCAGGAGAATATGTTTTCTTTCTTTGAGCATGAATCACTTTACATGGTGTACAATATCAATCGTTGGCCTCAAATCTATATCTGCAAAGTGCTTAGGTTTGCATTGGTGATTAGATGAATTGAACTGAGAACAGTCTGTTACTTGAGCATCCCTTCATATCATGGATACCTAATGCCTTTCCTCTGCCACTGAAGTGACCACAGTTTCAGGATGCTTGGCTCTGGGCACTTGGCCAGAAGGCTTTATGTATTCTGATACCATTCATTTTTAATCAGGACCGGCATATCCTTCCAAACCTCTTGCAAGTTGCCTTTGGCTACAACACTTCCATTTTGCTTTATTTTAATTGATTTGGCAGTCCTCCACATTGTCAATGGTGTAAGTTGACGGTTACTATTGCTAATATTCTGAGTGAGGGCTCATTTCAGATGCTTGCGTTGGTTTCTTTTTCTCACTTCAGAATCATCCATTTCCTCGCACTAAAGTTTAGGCTGGAAGTATTATGTGCATTCAGCATATTTCACCTGGCTTTTGAGTTTGACAAACCCGTCTTGTGTGCACAGACGGAAGGGTTTCTTCACATTCCTGCTGTGGAAAGGGACACAGGAGAAAAGGTAGGGAATCTTCTCCTGTGGCATAATGAGTTTGACAATGAAAGTGACACTGCGTCCTCTCTGGACCTTGCTGTGTGATCAATCATAACAATAGCTCACCATTTCCTCCTCTAGATACTGACCTTTCTCCCTTAAGGAAAGTAAGAGAGTGCAGGTATTGGGAGTGTGTGTGTTCCTCTCGATTGCACCATCACCTTCTTTCCAATCAGCCCTTGAAGTCTTACTATGAAGCCATTAGACTGTCCTTTAGAAGAAGAGCACTGCTCAATCAAACTGCCCTACTAAAGGAATATGGATTTGTTTTATTTTGCAATTCAATCTATTTTAAGCATAGATGACACACTTAGAGATTTGGAAGAAGATGACATCAGGATCATAAATATATATTCTAAATCCATCATATGAACAGTTAAGAAGGTAATCTGATGCTTTTACTCCAGCCAGCAAACTTGCCAACATTTCATGCAAATATCCATGAATAAGATTATTTCAGGCTGATTTTGCTTGAAAAGAGTCACAGAAAAAAAATAAGAGCAGCTTGTGGAGAGAGCTGTTAACAGGGACACGGTACTCCCACCTCTAGGCCTCGTGTCTCAGATCAGCTAAAAAGACATTTTATTAATAGTCAACTAGTTTAGCTTCTGTTTGCATTTCTGTCTCAGCACTTTCATAGAAAACCTAAAGAAACAATCAAAACAGGAGTAAACCAGTTCAGTTCAACTTAAAAATACAAAATTTATCCCAAAGGGAAATTAAATTTTATTGTAAATTATATCATCCAAGTAACTTCAAAGAGTCATTGTGGATGGTGATGCGTGGGTCAGAAACTCTCCAGTAACAGTCAGTCTTCCAATTAATCTGAAGAGGCCTCTGACTGAAGACTGTTGCTGTATAGACTCATTACTGAAGACACGCAAACAGCTCAATAACCAGGCAGCAGAAATAATATTCCACAGTAATATGTGTGGCTGCTAGAAAGCCCTGCTAATCCACCTTACTTGTTTTTATTGCTTCTTTTTAAATCTCTGTCTGGTGTTGGAGTCGGGAAAATGGTTCTTGCCCATTACGAAGGGTGGAAGAGACGGTTTGAACTTCCTCCTCCTCTTTCTGCTCTGCATCTATGAAGCCTCTTTTTCAACTTCTCTGGGGTCATAGGTAAGGTATTATTTGAGCTTTTGAGATGCTAATCAGCTGCTCCGAGTTGTAAAAACAATACCTTGTGACCATGGTTACGCATCATAATAAGACTTCAAAAGTAAAAGAAAGTGAGAGAAAAAGAATCTGTTCAGCTGCACAGCATCTGAAATGCCTCGACCCAAAAAATGAACAAAAGTTTACAGAAAGAACAAATCATAAACATAACAGAGTTACTCCAACATGCCGCCACCATAACCAGGCCAGTCTAAAATTTTACAGTAATCTTCTGTATTTTAATGTGACTAAGACCAACATGTCTCTTATTAGGAGTATGTCTATAAAAGACTTTTAACTACTTTTAAACAGCTTTATCTTTATGTAGCAATAATCTGTACAGAAAGCACAGAAAACATATCTCTAGATGTTATAGCATTTTATTCCATATTTTTGCTTAATCTATGCAACAGAATCTAAAGAATAATCCATTTTTAAAGATGATAGAATTATCATTGTATTAATCAGTATGTTACAATGTTTTTGCAACAGAACAGAGATGATCTAACTGAAAGCAAATCATCTTTGTTTTAGTTTAAAACATTTGTGTAAAAACTGTAAATATTTCAATAACTAATTTTTTTATAAAGAACTTTGAAAGGTCATGTCTGTAGTATAATGGAGAATTAAGTTATTACTGGCTATAAAGTACACTGTAAAATTTGAAATTACAAAAAATGTATATATATATATATATATATAAGCCTCTCCTCTGCAACCTTTTTCTCTATGTTCTAGGATTTTTCTCTTTTTTTAACATTGTCAAAATGTTTTTCAATCATAATCACATATCACTGGCTACTTTCAGTAATAGTTTCTGAATGAAAGACATTGCTGGAATTTTATACTAAAAATCGAAAGTTTTTAAAAGTGATATTAAAAAGAAGAAAATGCTTCTCTTTGCAGGACCTCAGTCATAAAATATTCATCATCAATATAATTTGTTATCTCTGGTTGATGTCAGTCTTTCTTTGCGGCTATAAAGAGTTTATATGAAGGAAAAACGACAGACATGAAATGTTAGTGAACAGAATTCAAGCATTTCTGTGAAACATAAAAAAAGCAGAAGAAACACCATTCCTATCACAGCAGAGAGTAATTTATTCTTCTGTGCTCCAGAAACAACACCATGCAGGACCCTCACTATGTACAAGTCTCAATCGATGCATTGTTAAATGAGACAAACATAGCCAAACTATCCATTGCAGCAGCAGGTTGCAGATTGAAGGATCTTTTCTGAGGTTAATGTAGAAATGAGCTGCTATCATGACGTAAACTGACTGAAATTCTGATTGAAATGAAAGCTTTAAAATGAAACTTTTATCCATCTGTGTAAAAAAGAAACATTTTTTTTTCTGCAACTATGAATACAATGTAAAGAAAGGCTATTAATTATATGTGTCTAAACCTTTATTAGAAATTAACACAAAATATGTAAGCATGTTTAGTGGCATTATTTTTTATCTCTTAATTGACCAACTTCATAGAAGAGAGAGGGGGAACCTCTGGTTTATCATTGGAGCCTGGAACATTAAAACTCCACTCCATGGCTGAAGATACTTTGCAATTCAAACACTTTGGCCCCAGTGTCTTGCTGAAGGACACAGTGAAGCAACAAGCAAAAAGACTTTCAAAGCATCCCAACTGCAGACATTCACATTCAGGTGCAGAGATCACCTTGATCTTTACCTTTCTGATTGCCAACGTTAAAAATGGCAAAACAAAAGGTTAAAAACCGAAACCAGAGAAGCAACAGACATAACTAATACTCCTCAGTCCCGAGATAGATGACTAAAAAGAAGAAGACACGAAACCAAATGAAACTGATATGATAAAGGAGTCTGGAGACAACATCTAAATACCGCATGTCGATCCAGAACAGGACAGGAAAACTATACCGGCCCATATGAAACAAAGCAGACGTGGATACTGTATCCTATCTGCTCAACGTTTGACCGTCTTCTCAAGGTTATCAGTTTCCAGCCATCTCTTTAAGCTGTGGTATTTCCTTGCATGCAACAAATGGAAACAACTAAACTACACTCTGAATTAATCACACTGCAATCTCTCCATGACACGGATGTTTCCCTGTGAGACCTTTTCTCGAGGATGGCTGGGTTCTGAAAACCATTAATTGTAGAGAAGATACCAGACATACATATAATTACCAACAAAACTAATGGATCAACTTGATGATTTTAGTCCCAAACATTAATATTCATAGAATATAAAAATGTCTTCTTGTCTATTTCCATGTTGCACGGTAATACAATCAGTCAATTAGGTTGTGTGATGAAATGAAATGAACCATTTTCTCCTGAGGACGGTAAATAGTGGTCTCGTAATTGACAAGTGTAGAGTAATTCCTAATCGTAATGACAAGTCCTGCAGTCTCCCTACAGAGTGTGATTAGTGTGAGCCATGCAGAGCTGAGACATTGTATGCATGATGTGAATTACAGGGAAAGGAAGAGTTTTGACCCCTATAAGCAAAGTTTGGACGCCCAAAAAGAGGTGAAAATATCAGATTGGGAGGTATAAAGCATTTATTTATTCCCTCTAAGTAGTGCATTTTATGTACGTGTAAAAGAACCTTGTAAAGAAGACCCTAACCTGCCTTTACTGATTAAACAAGCTATAAAATAAACCTCCCTAGTGAAGCGCTACCATCATTTGATCCAAGCTAAGCAGATAAATAAATGTTTGTCTCCGAGAAAAGAGAAAGTGGTTCGTTTTTTATTAAGTGGGAAGTGTCCAATAGTGAATACCTTTAAACTATGGCCGACAATTTACAGCCTCTTAAAATATTATAGGGCTGTTTCACTAACACTGCCTTGTTTGGGAAAGTGATTTTATTATTGATTTATATACAATCTTACTTTTGTTAACTTTTAATCTGGGTGTGTAATGTTGAGAATTTTCTTATGGGGATTAATATAGTATTTCTATTCTATTCTGTTAAACCTATTAATACTGACCTGCAAGACTCAAATTAAATGCTAACCTCAGTGTTGTGTTTTTATACCATAAAGAGTTATGAATTGATAAAGAAACAGCCTTTTGGGTCTATTAATGTTTTAATTTTTGGATTTTCTCCATCAGAAATTAGCTTGGAAATACATTAAAAAAACTCATTTGTTTTTTAGGTGACTCATCATGGAAACACTGAAGTTTAAATGTAGTTTGATTATTTCTGATGCTTCAAATATTAAAATGCTAAAATTAAATCATCAGCAAAGTGATACACACCTCAATTTTTACTAGCAAATAGCTGACAAGTGGATAAATAAAACCACAGTTTTAAAAAAATAATATTTAAAGTTGTTGAAATTCATCACAGCGTTTTATTTGTATGCTCTTGTTGATCTATATCTTTCTTGAAAAACATGGGTGGGACATAAATGAAACAGCACCTCATATGAACTAAATATATGCTTGTAGCAGTATCAGATACATTTCAGGACTGTGACAAAAAAATATCTGGTACCTGAAATTTCAGTTTTAATTTTCTTTTTTTTTACATGGAAATAAAATTAAAAATACTTTTTATTGATGTTTAGCCACAGAAACAGCTTGTATATTGACTTAATATTAAGATTTCATATTGCATTAAAATGTAACACAAGACAACTGCCTTTCTGTGGATCAAAATATAAAATAACCAAGTTTTGCAACTATTGTACTCATGAATGTGACTGTAGGAGGCGCTGTTTCTTGTGTAAACCTTGAGCTGCAATTTTTCCACAACAGGAATACAGTTTAGCAAAAACATACAAAGAAAAACATTCTGCAGACAAGAAAATTATGGACAACCCTGAGCATCCTTTTCATACAACAACATAGAGTCTTCAGTCAGAGGCTCCTTCAGATTTGCTGTAATACAGACTGCTACAGTAGATCCTTCTTGCCCAGAGCCATCCGCATCTACAACAACTCTTTACAAATCCTATGATAATATTAGTTACAAAAACAATTCATTTCCCCCTTGGATAAGTAAAGTATTTTTGAATTTGATTAGAATTGAATATAGCATATTTTTTTAATTTGGATGAAGAAATGTATTTTAATGTTTTTTCAGCACTTTGTGAGCTCTTGCTCACCCCATCTACACCCCGAGGTGGGTAGTACCTAGTTACATTTATTTAGTTACATTTAAAGTAACTTTTTGGAAGACGTGTACATCTAAACAGTGGTTTCACTGCAGGGTATAAGAATGTGCAACAACTGATACAGTTTTAATTTCTCTTTGGACTAATTTAGGTTTTTATTATTTATAACCTTAAAAAAAATCAAAACAAGTTCAAATTTATCTTCATGTGTTTTTGATTAGCCAAGAAATATAGTTTATATTTCCATTTATTATTCAGTATTTTAAAATGAAAATCAAATAACCACTCCATTTAGTTTTTTCATTACATTACTGGTTTCTTTAAAAAAAAAAAAATCCAGTAACTAAAACATGCAAAGACCTTGGAGTATCTCAAGTTAATGTTGTTGAGGATTTCCTGAACAGAAAACCTGTCGGGTCAAAATTATTATTATTATTTTTTTGTTTTTATAAAAAATAGCTCACAAATGTCTACTAAGTTCTGATCAGACCAATTATTTACTGTGTGTGTTTTTTATGTTTTCTTTTTGTCCCTTTGCTGCCATAACAACCACAGTTTGTATTTTTCACAGCAGAATAAATGATGTTGACAAATTTCCAACTTTCAGGGTTTAACTTGTACCCTGGTCATCTGTTCAGCAAACATTGCTTCAGGAAATACAAGCTGGACAGATGAAACAGCTTTTTAAGATAAAGAAAAATGTCTTCACTTCATTAAGAAACAAAAGAAAAACACAACTGCTGATTATTTCACACAAAAGTGTTCACTGAAGTAAAATTACAGACAATGCAATTTAAGAATCAACTACAAAAAAATAAAGGGGAAACAAAACAGTGATTAATGATTACTGGATTAGCATAAATTTAATCCCCCAAAAATACAATAATGTATTAATTAACCAGTGATTATTAAGCTCACAGCTCTAAAATTGCATATCTTAAAATTATAGCTCTATTTTTATTTTAAATATTTCAAAATTTTTATTTAAGTTTTTTTTGGGACAAAATATGAGCATGAAATAAATCAGTTTTCACACTGAAATAAACAAAAGATGTATCTATTTTCTATGTTTATTTTATCATCTCAAATTGGTCCCTCCTTACATTAAACCATGTTTAACTTCATAGTAAGATTTGCATGTCTGAAGCATATGAAAAACACATTCATTAGGAAATACTTCTAGAGATGCAAAAAACCATCTTCACATTGATGTTATTTGAAATTCTATCTTTGAAGTATTAAAGGGACATAGTAGCTTCAAGAAAATCAGCTTTTCCTTATTAATATGCAAATTTATACAGCCAGACACTCCAAAGTCTAATCAGATCATCTACTCAGTGGGGGGTAGCTGTGGTGTGTGAAGAAGTTTTTCACTATGTGGTGCTGTGATGTTGTGAATGTGCCTGAGCACAAGAATAAACCAAAGAGACAAGAATGCCATCATTGCACACACCGTGAGTCAGGTTGTAGAAGGGAACTAGGTGGGGGGAAAAATCAGGGATCATTTTGTCGTTTGAGCTGAAAAAGGCTGAAAAGTCCCTGACCTCTGTTCTTCCAAAACAAGAGGGCAGTGACCCATTCAAGACTTTCCCAAATCACTCTAAAACAGAAAGCAATGTATGAGGGGTAAGCACAACAGCTGCCATGACATCTCTTCGCCGAATCCTATATCCCATCACCCTGAGCACTTTACAGCGGTGACAACAGCAGCCAGAAGAGAAGTGGTGACAGTAAAAATGATGGCGATCAAAGCAAACCTCCTCCTTTGACGAGGCACCAAATAAAACTCAGACACACCTTTCTAACCCCAATCAACAAATCATGAAACAGTTTGCTCTGCCAATAACTGGATATTCTTCAAGCATCTCACAAATGACTGTCCCGCCAGACCAAAGGGTATAGGAAAAAAAAAAAAACTGATATTATTTATTCTTTTAGAGTTCAGCTCGTGTCATGTTGAATTATGAAAGCGGTGAGGAAGGATTTCTTCATGCTACGATCAATAGGCTGATTCCACTGTCACAATACTAGGCGCAGATCTGAGACAGGAGTTTGACAGATGGCTTGTCACCTCCATCAGCGTGACGCCCCTCCGGCATGTACGCCAGTGTGTGCGCGCAAACATGTCCGCACATTTGGTTGATTTCTCTAATCTTAGGAAAGTATAGTGTGACAAAAACACCAAAGTGAGATACGGAAGTGTGTGTGCATGTAATGAGTGAGCAGCAACATGCAGAGAGGCATGTTAGAGGATTTCTGTGCTCCAAGGAAAGCTCGCTGTGCTACAGAACACTTTGCCGTGACTTCTCTCCTGATTTAATTAACCTTTTACTGGCTCTGTTCACGCAGTAAATCTGCTACACACAACTGTAAAATGTCTATGACCACTGTGTAGACCTGTGACTTGAACAAATTGAAATTCTTTTCTGCTACATCCCCCTAGTAAACACTCCTGGATAAGAACACGGACATGCAAGGCCCTGCTGCTTCCCCACGTCCTCTATGAAAGCATGAATGCAACACACTGTTTCCCACAATACGTTTGGACAGGAGGTGCAGGCCACAGCAGACAAAGCCTCTACAAGTGTCCCTTACTGGCAGCTTAGACAAAGAGTCTGGTGGGACTGCTTGCCTGGCAGTTTCTGAAGCAGATTTCCTCAACTAAAGTGTGGAAAGAAAAAATGTCCTGTTGCACAATTGACTTTAAGGCAATGGCACAAGAAGCTAAATCTGGATCAGGAAGCAAAGAGACAAAGATGACAAGGACAGAATAGGAAAAAAAACAGAGTAGGGTACCAGTGAAAGATAACAACTCAAATAAAAAATAAAAACGTCCCACACCCACTTTGACAACAAACCATTTAAAAACATTTTCTATAAGCTCCAACTAAGCTACTGTAAGAAAAACTGGCTATAACTCTAATTCATACCAAATTTTAACAGGAAGGATCTAGTTTAATCTGGGATCAACTTACTCAAACGTGGCTCAAAACAAAACAAAAATTACAGACATTATGGCAAATTTTAATTTAATTCTACATTTTTATGACAGTTGATCACCATAATAAATATAAATTCTTTAATTATCAATAAAATAAACAGATGCAGCATGGTTTATGTATATGGGTACAAAATTGTTCTAGAGGTAAAATGTGGAAGGAGGAAATTAAGGTTTGAACTGGTGAGTGGGGAAAAATGACCCAAATATCTTACAGGAATATTTTATGCAAAAGCAAATGCTACTGCCAATAATAATAATAATAATAATAATAATAATGAATAGTTATTTAGAATAAATAAATTAATTAAATAATATGTAATAATAAAACAAATATAAATATTGAGATTAACATATAATAAAATACATTATAGTTATTATTACCAATATTCTATTAGCAAATATAATTTCGCCCAAAATTTCTTATAAGCTGCTTGCTCCTTGTGTGTAACTGTGTTTTTGTCTGCTTCTATTTACGTGTCTTGTGTGTCTGTGTGTGTGTCTGACTATTTGTATGTAACTGTGGACAGAAATAGAGTAAAAGGTCATCTGTGGTTAAACTGTGAGAGGAACCAGAGGCTGCCTTTTCACACCTCAACACGAGCCGGGGGGGGGAGCCCTCTCCAAGGCCGCAGACACGGATAAAAATCCCAGAACACGGTGGCTCTTTAGCCCAGGATGGCAGACATTACCGGGGAAGTGGTTTGCTTCAAACCAAGCTCCAGCAGGCATCAAGTCCCTCCTTTAAACAATAAATCCACCTGATATGTTTCATAAAGTTGAGGAGAGCTGTTGTCAGGTGCTGAAGCTCTCCACCTGTAATACCTATCAAGCAAGCGTGAGCTTTCTTAAACCCTATTAGGAATACACA
Source organism: Xiphophorus maculatus (assembly GCF_002775205.1). NCBI lineage: Eukaryota > Metazoa > Chordata > Actinopteri > Cyprinodontiformes > Poeciliidae > Xiphophorus > Xiphophorus maculatus. Next base: position 2,381,269 of record NC_036465.1, read on the forward strand.
TCAACTGGGCCATGCAATGTTTTTGCTGCATGAAGTCATTCATGTTTTATGAAGGATATAATATTGATTTTAAGGCCAGCACAGCCAACATTGGAGGTGTGTGTGGGGGGTGATCAGTCTCCTTGGTAGTGTTGACTTTTCCTCCGAGGATGCTCTTTGACCTAACACAAACATACTGAAATATAAATATATAAGCAACCTTCACAACAAGGTTTTCATTTTAAAGAGTGCACTTTAGTAGTTAGCGCCCCAAGCTGGAGAGAGACGAGCACACAATGGCTTTTTGTTTTGTTTGGAGGGAATTTGTTCACATTTTTAAATCAAGACATTTTCTGTCCTTAGTTAAAATTCATTTTCTTCTGGATGCCCTGACAGAACCTGAAACAACTCTGAGCACCAAAGATCATCCTGAGGTATTAAATCTTAAATCTGGATCACATTCACAATAGGTTTTAACAAAAAGATGTCCATATTCGCAGTTAGAGTGGGGAATTACAACATGTAGTTTGCAGAATTTTACATTTTTTATCATTCTTAATATTTTTAACTATATTTAATCAAATTACAATGTCTGCGAGAAACTAGAAATGATAGGGACACAAAGTGACCCACATTCAACTCCATTTGAAATCCCAATTAGACTTTGCATAACTTAAAAAGGTCCTTCTAGAATCATTGATACTCTCTAATATGACTAAATAAACCCAACTATGCATAAGTATATCCCACCATAATTACTGTTTGAACTGGAGGTTTCTCTCTTTTTATTTTTTTAAAATACATTCAACTAAATTTTAATTGTGTTGCAAAGAACTTCAACTTAAAACATTAATGATTTATTCAATTGTTTAAACTCTATAATTAGAATATCCAGGTAAAATATCTCACAGGAATATTTTATGCAATATTCTCTGTGTGGAAATTACTTTTCTATGACCTTTTTTTTTTAGAACCAAGGGCACTCAAAGAGGTTTATAATGCTTATTTTATTTATTTAATTAATATATTTATTTATTCATTTATTCATCTGCCTTTTCTCCATACAACATGTATTTATTTATTTTGAAAATAAATAATTAGCTGATATTGCTTGAATAAAATAAAAAAATATTTCAACTATAGACGTCTTTATTTAAAAATTTTCTTTAAAGCCACCAAGTAAAAAGACAGAAAAACATGAATAAAATTTAAAAAATACAAAGAAAGTAGAAAATGAATAAAGGAAGGGAGAAACAAAGACATACAAAAAGACAGAGAAAAACAAAGATGGAAAAGTAAATAAATAAATAAACAGGCCAAAACTAATACACAAACACTGAAATATTGAAATAATTTTTGGACTAATTTAGAAAGCCTCTTGTGACACCCATTATCTTCTGAATCAAATATGCAAAAAACTCAATTTCTCCCTGCCCACAAAATAAATCAGCTTTCATTCTTCTTGCCATCCCATATGAGAATTTACGGAGCTGCAGACTGACCCCCCCGGTGACCCCTCAGGGTTCATCTGTTTAAGTAACCGACCTCTATCCCTGAGGTGAATATCTGCAGACACCACACGCTGCGAACGCGCAGGCTTCGGTACTTGTCTGTGTCGAACACTCTGCAGAACAGAGCAAATTACAATGAAATATCGAGTTCATTTATGAATAAGTGGGGCTGAACGGCCCCTTGTCGGAGCTTCCACATGCATATTGAGCTGATAGAAACCTTTGGATGGGTCATTTCTCTTAGCTGCTTCATTAAATAGTGAAAGTCAAAAGTGCAATGCTTCCTGCCAAAGGAAAAAAAAAGACAAAGATCTATAGAGGTGGAACAGAGGCAGGTTTTTTTTTTTGTTCTGACTTGAAACGCAATAAACCAAGAAAAGGCTATAAAAAGAGACAAAGTTTGAATTTTAAATGATGTGAAACTGAGAATAAGAAAGAATTCACTTTTCGCAACATTGAAAAAAAAAAAAACATTTCCTGCAATGACCAAAAATATAGACTCACTCCTGCCTTGCGAGTGACCTTAACTCCCAGCAGGACATTGTTCAAACCTGAGCCAATCAGTAGAAGCTACTTGAGGCATTTCCTGACTGTGGAGTGTGCAGGGGTGTGTGTGAGGTCACACACTTTTAAGTGGTGGTGGCGCAGAAGGAATCAAAGCACAGGAGAGGATCTATTGAAGCAAAGCTCTGTGTTCTCCTGCGAAATGGACCAGCCTCTTGAGATGCAGTTTCGTTTCTGGCATATAGAACAACAAATGTGTCCTGAGTGAGGCGCCGAGGAGGTGAGGAGCATTTCCTTTGAGGCCAGTTTCAGGAACAGATGCTTGAATTTGAATTCTGATGGCATTTTGAAAAGGTAGAGGACTAAGTCAGCTCCCCCACCCCGGTAGACGAGCTCCCCGTGATGAATGCTGCTATTAAGAAAATGACTTGTCTCAAATGTCAGACTGTGACCAATGTTTTCAGTATAAAAATTGATAGCAAGAGAACAAGACATGTTCTTTTTTACCCTCTCTTTAATGTCCTTGCCAGGAAAGTTTAATAAACCCTAATTATTTGAACTGCCTGCCATTCTTTGATAACATCGATTTCTTAAAAATAATTAGAGCTTTGCATCACATGTGTTACAATGGTGACACCGTAATGATGATGAATGACATATGAAGTAAAGAGAGCTTTCAGAGCACAGAACTAATTACAACAGAGAAAATTAATTTCAAACCAAAGATTAGGAATACACCAAAATACAAACAGGTGAGATGATCAACTTAAAGACTTTATGATGCAAAATGAAACTAAAGTCATTAAACAGTAAAATACCAGTATGAAAGAATCAAGCTGTGAACTCAGTGTGACATAAATGAGCCTAAAAGCAGACAGGTACACATTTAAACAATCCATAAACATTGCCTCTCTTTGGTATAGAAAAGATTTGCCCTCTTCAAACAGAGAAGCCCAATCCTCCAGCTCAGGTTTTCAGCATGATCAAATTTGCACTTCAAACCATTGTGCCCATTTAATCAGCCATTATGTATGCCCAGTCAACCACTGCAGAATTTCTAAGCAAAATCTCAGACTGAGGCGCACAAAGCTATCTTTGATTCTGCGATAGCCCATGGGGAAACTTTATCAAACTCCTCGGCTTCCCGCCGAGACGGACCAGGTGACTAGCAAGCACTCAATCTCAGGGCAAAATTTTTCTCTGAATGCAGCAAAGACTCTCCCCTTTGATCCAAACAAAGACAGCTGCAAATGCCTCTCTAAAAAGCTGCCCCACCAATCACACTTCCACCTCCTTCCACCAATCAGGAGCTCGTCTGCAGCACCAACCATGCTGCTGCTTTTTCTACCTAGTGATTTTCTTCCACTTTTCGAAGCAAAGAGGGGGGTGTGAGATGCAAAGTGTGCCCTACTCACCCATCTCAGTGTCCGATTTATTGTCCATTTCCGTGTCAGTGAGCGTGAGCGCCGAATTGGAACGGCTGGAGAGGCATGAATTCTGCCCAGATTTTGCCCCCGTTCCCCAAAGAGTTATGGTACGTTCCGGTGATACAGGTTCATGGTTTTCTGTGGCAGCCGGCCCCCGGGTGTAGCTGCTGAGTGGGTGGGACAGGCCGGTCTCAGGGCAGAGAGCCAAGCCTCTGCGAGCTGCTGGCTCACAAATCCCGAGCTGCCTCAATGAAAATGTCTGTCCTGTAAATGACAGCAAGTTGTAAAGTTAACAAACCGAGCAACAACCAGGTTAATAACCAAGAACACAACCTCCTGATGAGCATTGTGACATCTGATTCTTAACATCTAAATCCCCCACATTTTCTGCAATCAATTAATAAACAAAATATTCTTAAATCAAAAATAAAGTATTTAGTTGTGATAAAAAAATGTTTTATCAGGCACACACAATTTAGAAAACATTTTAACTATGTCAACAACACATGGTTTTTGCTCTCCACTTGCAGCTAGTTAGGGCTTCTATTCTACATGCACCAGAAAAAATAATAAGCTGTCATAACTGTCTATGCATTTTTTTCCCAAGGGATAATGCACAGCAAACAAAAAAGCTACCATTGAGTTCAGCTAGTAGTTCCAGAATTATGGGAAAAACTATTCCAACTTTCAGTTCAATGTCTTCCATGTAAAAACAAAAATAAATAATATATAAATATATTTATTATAATATTTCTAATTTTATATGTAGGTATATAAACCCCTATGTTCTATAAGGCCAATCTATATAATTATATATAAATGTATATACTGTAGTTAAAAACACAACATAAAATTTATTTGATTGTTGAATAATTATGCAAGTGACAAAAACCACAAAAAATATTATGTTTTTATAATTAGATTTTTCTTTTAATACAGCAAGTATTTATAAAATATTATTGCATTAAGGAAAAAAATGTTTTAGTTATTCTATTTTTAATTTTTTCTACCCTCTAAAATATTAAGCAAGTAAAATTGTTTGAATTTTATTTTGGTTATTCACACACATGTAGGGGTGTGTGTACAAGAACCAACACACACACACACACACACACACACACATGCTGAATGAAGTAAATATGCTCTTTAAATCTGGCATTTACCATTATGATCTAAGAAACAGATTCCAACTCTAAATGTCTACATTAAATTAAAAAATAAAAGCAGTTTTCTTCCCACAACTTCATCTTGATCCCATTAAATCTGAAACGGACACCAATTAGCACTGGGAAAACGTACGGGAGTAATGGATAGATTTTCTGATTGCAATCTTATGAGCCCAACGAGTGCCATAAAATAGAGTAAAGTGCTCAAACTTTTTAATTACACAATTTAAAGCAGCTTCCACCAGCCAATTAAAAGCAAGTGTTACTTTTTAGGCACTGTTTTTATATTTTACCATAGTCCAGAATGGTTGGAATGTTTTATAGGATCAGGGGAGCCCATTGGATCATGTTCTAAATGAGTTTTCTCCAAAAGTTTCAGAAAATAACACTTGATTATGCCTTTGTGACTTCCTTAATTGTGTTTACCACAGTCTGGAGGACTTCTTGGGATATTGTGGGGTTTTTTCACATCAATTTTGCATAGATAAAAAGGATAAAACTGAGATTTTTCATTTTGGTAAACAAATGACAAAATCCCTGCATCCATGTTCATTTTCCTAATTAAGTCTCACACTAGTAAACAGCAGCAAATCAACAAGGATATGAAGATTTTGTTACTTATTGTATTTACTAAAGTAGAGAGAAAGAAAGCTTCCACTTTTGTAAACTGAAGGAGTGTTTTTCCATCACTTCCACAATTAAGCAGTCACATTTTAAAAGAAAAATGTTAGTTAGACCTTTTCTCATATTACTGTCAGGTAAACATGTACATCATATTTCAGAAAAGTATCTAACATATATGCAACATTTGATAGAAAAAGCCTGTTTTCACTAACCAGGCCTGGTGTATTCTGCTGTCTCCTTGTGGACCATCTCCTTGACTCTGCCTCCAAACAGCATCCGTGAGGGGTCATGGTCGTAGGCCTGCAGGGTCTCGCTGGAACTGTACGATTTCTGAGTGGGAACACGACAGGCTCCGTTGTCCCGGTCCGTGGAGGAAGCTGTGTAGCGCCGCTCCCGATCCTTGTCTCTCTCACAGTCTCTGTCCCGCTCCCTCTGGCTCTTGGACAGCGAGCAGAAAGGCCGCTGCTCCCTCACCCTTTCCATGCTGCCGGCATGCTGGGCATCCAACTCCCTCCCTTTTGCTACTGACACTCTACTGAGGCGTTCACCACTGGATTATTTCACTTTCTTTCAGCTCCCCCTTCCTGCTCTCTCTGGACTATGATTCTCGTCCTGTGACTGATTTCCTCTCCAAATCCCTCCTCCTCACTTCTGAACCCCTGTCGCTCTTTTCTTCAGTCCATTCGACTGTCCACCTGCTGCACCTGGGGGGAAAAAAACGAGAGATGAGGAGAGGTAGCAAGGAGCTCCGATAACACTAATCCCACAGCTTCATCTTCAAAACCACACACTTATCTCGTTCTCACTGCCCCACCCCAACGCTCCCTCCACACTTCTGAAACTTCACCCATGAACACTTGACTTTTACTCTTGAACAACTTCCTCTTTGTTGTGCTCAGATGTTAAAAGTGGGTTTAGCTCCTGAAACTTGACTAAAAACAGTAAAAAGTCTTTTTGTCAATTTGTTCATCTGGAAAATATAAAACAATCTAAATTTACAACATACTAAAATAATATTACAGCAAATATTTTCATTCTGTTTAGCAGTTTTCATTTAAATACACAGAGGAGCAACGATAACAAGGGCGAAGACAAAGACTAATTAAAAATTAATAGCTCCTATATATATTTTGTTAGGCTGTGGCAGCTAAGTAAAAAAAATATAGGAGCTGATCCCTAAATTATTAAACCTTTTACTTATTGTGCTAAATATACCTGCACACAGTTACTTGTTTTTTAAAGATCTGTCTTGAATTTCTGCTTCCACATCACTAAAATGGAGGTTAAATGCAAGTTGTTGTTTTTTTTTTTTTTTTTGGAATAGTCAAGGCTCTGAAAAATCATAACAGAAAAGTGTTTCCTGGAAAACTGCCACTGATGGAGAGCAGCCGTTTCCCCAGAAACCTTTATGCATTTGCAACAGGAATTATTCATCGTGCGCCCAAACAAACTGAAGAGTGAGGAGAAACCTCACCTGGATCTGTGGTGGAATTCAACCCAAAGAGAGAAGCGATGAGAAGTTAACTTTCTGTCGAAGAAGGATTTTATTTTTCACTGTTTTATAGGAGAGGTGAAAAAATTGTGGACTGTCTTTCTAAAACTGTGTTTGAAAGAACTTCTATTCAGTTTGGATCTTAACTTTCGGTTTTGACCAAGAGACGATTAAAAATCTTCAATTCCTTGAATAACACGCAGATAGCCTTTTAGTGTAATACCAAACTGTAACTGTGCCCTCCTCATTTTGCCCCTTCATTCTTTAGTGTTTCATACCAAACTTCAGTCCCTTTTTTCGGGCTATCAAATGGTACCAGCAGTTGCGGTATAACCGCCAGGCAAATATTTTATACCACCTTTTACAACCAAATATATAAAATGATTATCTGCATAATTTTAATAACTTACTGTAAAGACGTGTAGTTATATGACTCCAATAAATCTCATCTAGCAGCAGAAGGTCATTCTGCTTATTTCAGTTGGATCAGATCAGCTCATAATCCTATGAGCCAATTGGATCAAATTGGGATAAGAACTAAAACAAAAATAACTGAATAGGGGTGGGCGATACTGCCATAAAATTATATCACTATATATATATATATATATATATATATATATATATATATATATATATATATATATATATATATATATATATATATATATATATATATATATTAAATACATAAAAATATCACAGATGATATTCCACGTTTTCTGCTTTTTCCTTTTTGGGGGGTGAGGGATATATATATATATATATATATATATATATATATATATATATATATATATATATATATATTTCCTTTCCTTTATAAAGTCACTGTAACAGAGTTACAAATGTCCCTTTTTGTCATTCATGCCACTCGTTACATCACTACATTAAGAATCTTCATATATATAAATATATACAAAAATCACACATGTTTAATGTCTGAAAGAAAATATAAAATTGATAAGTAGAAATAAAGAAACAGCCTGAAAACAGCTACAAAATGAAAATAAAAATACTTCGGTATACAATTAAAACATTAGTTTTACAAGATGTTAAGTTTCCCCCCCTTATGTTTATTTTTTTAACGCAAGCATTATGTGCCAAACTAAGAACCGCGTTTAACATTTTTATAAGAAAATATTCCTTTTAAAAATGCTCATCACCAAAATATACGCCAATAAAAGTCGCAAACAGTAAAAGTTTTTGCACATTTCCTAAACATCAGGAACTTGGTGACGGTCAGTGTTTTCAGTTTTAGCTTGCCACCCTCCCCCCAGCGCCGTTTTCATTACTTTACCAACAATGACTGAAGTTTGTTTCATAATTTTCTTAAAGGAACATCTGACTCGGGACACGAAGCAATAAAGCACCTTCAACTCTCACTTCTACTGATTTTTATAAATGTTTAGGAGTTAGCAGACGCCAGTAGCTACAGCAAGCTAGCTACAGCAAGCTAGCTTCTTCTATTTCTTAGTGTCGTTTCCTGGCGCGTCAAATTAACCGGTGCTTAACAAAATGGTCAGGAAATATTTCTCCTGTTTTATACAACTCGGTGGCCCTGAACATTGCGCTAAGTTATTTATTTTCGGGAAGACGTTTGTGTTTGATACAGTTTATTCGCCGTGGCAGATCGGTTCGTTTTGTGTAGTTAAGAGGTGAGCTGCTGCTGCGGTCAAAACACAACTGAAGCTACTGCGTTATACTTACCTTAGATATCAGCTAATTCTGTGAAATTCAGTCCAGTCCAATACAGACTGTCAACCAACTGACCAGATTTTTGGCGGTTCAGCCATGTTTGAGTTCACCTTTACAACTTCATATCGCAGAACGCGTGATGACGGGGTGACGTATTTACGCAATGAAATCACCATGTCACGATAAAATGTGACATGGTACATGTTGTTTGTTATATATATATATATATATATATATATATATATATATATATATATAAAGTTCATTCTCAAAGGTTATAGCGTATTTTAGGTTAACCTTGAAATTTTACTGAAAGCAGAATATCCCTAACCTTCCATGAAGTCCAACTGTAGCAAACAAGAGTTTTGTAAAATTATAATGATGTTTAATTTAAAAATCAATTAGCCTCTAATATGTATCATCATTCTATTCATCTGTTTAACATAAATTGTTTTTCCTTCACATAGAATGATGGATTATTGTACATTTAAGAAGACCAGGAGTTTAAACTAATTCCTTGAACTTGTTTTTTAACCATATTTTTTGAGACTAAGGGGAGCACCCATTGCCCGCACATTCAAATAAATAATGGAAAACCTATTTACAAAACAACTGACACACTTTTTCCTTTTTTTGTCTCTTTCTTTTGGAGTCCACAGAGGAAGGCCGTCCTGGGCAGGAAGCCATATTGCCCACCTCTGGATGTCTTATTAAAACTGAAGACATCGACAGTATTTTCAGAAAAAAAAGAAGTCTATTCATCAGTAAACAGGTTAACAAATTGAGCCGAACACACCAAGAAAAAAACCTCCTGATTTCAGGATCTTTCCTGTTTTTGTATGACCAGCCTGGCCTTTGACAGAAGTTGCTTATATGCACAGGAGCATCTCATATATCAGTTAAAATCTTCCAGCTGGTATAAATTCATAGATGACTTCCCAACTGTGCTCTGCAATGTGAACCAGGGGGATATGAATGTGACCAATCCCCTCCCCCAAAAAAATTATCGTGGAATGTGGAAGGGAGCTGTGGTGTGTCAGAATTGTTTATTACCAGCCATTTTCCACTGCCTCCTGACACACACTCACACACCACGAACTAAATTTCATTTCTCTCTTGGCTGAGCGGTAAGACTGGAGCATCAGACTCCATCTTTTCCCAAATGAGATCTACTTTGTTTCACATCAAGCATCAAAACATTTCAATGAAGCCAGGATAGTGTACCGTCACACTGCGAGATAGCGCCAGCCCCGGAGACTTCCCAAAACCTGGAGCAGTCACCGGTGCAGTGCAGGATGCAGGGATAATGAAAATTGTAAGCTCTTCCACACCTATTAAACTTCCTCCCCCACCTCCCAAAGTTGACTGATATGATTCTGTTTCCCTGAAGGGCTGAGATGCAATCAGCGACAGACTCTCCTGTAACCCTTCCACTCAACTCTCCACACTGCACCCCAAGCAGTTGTTTTTAGATGCCGCAAGCTGTCTCAATCACATCTCATCAGTTTCAGCAAATTGTACACACCCGTCCAGACGGGCAGATTAATGCATGGGATGAGTGTGTGCGGACACGCCCAGGAGCATCCCTGATTACGATCCTCGTCTTCTTTATGGACTTGTAAAGAGATTCGCTGTATGAAGAACAGCTAATGCTACAGGTCTCACCCACTAAGCTGCACTCTGCACTATAGTGGGATTTAGATTTGCGTCCTAATCAGCTATAAGCCCTTGAGTGACCAAGCATGGCCCTGTATAAACATCCCTGTATGACTGAGGATGGGATCTATTCACAGCTACTTCAAGTGTCTTGCTTGTATGTAAACAGCATTGCAAGACACCTGAGAGGTATTTGTGGTAGTCTAAATTATGTACAAAAGGTTCTAGACACTCTTGTTTGTGCTTCTGCAGTATCAGTAAAGTCTGAACTTAAATAGACTGAATGTGCAATGTCTTCATTGCAAAAAAATCTGCACCCAACCTCTCAAAAGAAACAAAGGCAAGAAAGTAAGGATTTGCCTGCTTGCTTAACTGTAAGGCAGGCCTTTTCACTTTCTACCTTCCTACCTTTGATCATGAAGCTGAATCAGGACAGTCAGTCACCCGTGACCATTCAGTAGAGGAGTCGACAATGCAAAATTAGTGTCACACAGAGGTCCTCCTGCGAGCCACTGAGCCACGGAAGAAGACAATTCATGAGCTATGTGGCGCAGCTCTACACACATCTCAACAACTCCCCTGCCAGTCGAATACCGTCCCCCCCGACACCTACTGCTGTCCTACACTTCTGCACTTCTTTGAAGCATAAACCATAAACCATCTGTACGATACAGTGAGGGGAAACGGCTCCAAGTCATTTGGCTCTTCAAGGCAGCTGAAGAGGTTTCAAGGGTCTGAGATTTACTTGTTTCATGTCTGACAACGAGTATTTTATTCATCAAAGATGTCCGAAAGGGAGTTTTATGCTTCTGATCTGGGATTTGAAAAGGATGACCAAAAGAGAACAAGCAATTTTTTATCTGATTTTGAATAACAAGTATGTTGGTTTTCTGAAAATAAACTGAAGAAACCTGGGTAATCTCCACTTTATTCATCAAAAACCCTAAAAATATTATTTGATGACACAAGAAAGGGTGTTTAAAACACAGGGCAACTTTGTTAGCAGCTCTACAATTAGTCAACTCATTAGGGCTGAAATAATTAATTAACCAATTAGTGAAGATTTGTGTGCAATGTTTGGGATTCGTATAACGATAAATCCCACTTATTCTCTCAGCTTTTAACACCAAGAGAAAACATGTTGACAAAACGTAATTTTTTTATTTATGTTTTTAATTCCTGTAAAAAGCAGGAATAAAAAGTAAAGATATACTCAGTGTGACAATTTTTAAGATAAAGGATAGCTTTTGCATTATTCTGCCGCGAGACGGTCCCATATTCGATGATGATTGATGATAAGCAAACAAGCCCACACACGGCTCCCTATTGAAACATTTAAAGATGCATCAATCAACCAGTAGTGGATTTTTTGATTGGCAGGTCTGAAAAATTAAGTAAATGATCCTCATACCTACTAAATGATTCAAAGCTGATGTATCCTACCATATTTGGTGTATAATGGCACCACCTCACATCACGCAAGTCTGTGCTCTGTTTGAGCTAAATAAAGATCAGATAAAGGTTAGGAAAATATGTGTCTATGCATAAATAGAGATAATCAGTCAGTCTGGGGATTAGCAGATCTGACCTTAAAGAGGACCAGAAATCGGTCTAGAAAAGCCTGATTGGCGCTTCTCTTGATTTGTGTCTGAACTGTTATTAGTGCTTACGAAGCATTATTACTTTTCCAGTTAAACCCCTACGCACCCTTCTTGAAACTAAGCTCTGCCAACCTCAGCTTAGAAAAATAATGTTGGGGTGCTGTGGTGGCGCAGGGGCAAATCACAACCCATGTATGGAGGCCTTTGTCCTCGTGGCGGTAGCTGCAGGTTCAATTCCCGGCCTGTCGACATTTGCCGCATGTCTTCCCCCTCTCTCATTACCCTCTTTCCTCTATGCTGTAACTGCGAAGTAATTTCCCTGCTGGGATGAATAAAGTACTTCTGTTCTATTCTATTCTAAATTATTTTTATTATCTTGTCTGATACAATCTGATGAGGGTAAAACAATAAGTGTAGCAGCTGAAATCCAGCTGGTTTATGCTTGTTACTTTAGCACACAAAGCATTTTACAAAACCCGAGTCGTCACTGCTGACCGGACTGCTGAAATTGCAAATATTCACCAGGCTTTTTGCCCCGTAATTGTATTTTCACAGGGCGGCTTTACATATCAGCTCAGATCTTCCTGTGTCTGACCTCTGTAAATAATGGTAATAAAGAGTGTACTTGTCCGCACTGGTGTGTCCCTCCAAGACAATTCACCTGCCACCAAGTGGCCCGTCTGTTGCCCCTCACCCCCCACATCGTGTTGCTGGCTATTTGCTGGAGCACAGATCAGACAGCTCTCAGCCACGGGGAGTGGTGAGAGTGGTTGATGGAGCTTGTGGAGATCAGGGCTAGCTCGCTTTAACACAGCCAGCACCTCCAACAATAGCCGCCTCTGACAGCTTTGCATAATTCATCTTGTCGAGTTTCACTCTCTCTCTCTCTTTCCTCCTTGACGCTGCTCTCTCCCTCTCCTCTTTCAGTTTATCTTCAGTCCCTTTTTCTGTGCCTCTCGGCGCTTGGAGAAGGAGTGAGGGAGAACCAAGGCAGTGTTCCATCAGATGCCGCCTGTTTCCCCCTGACACCAGTGATTCTGGAGACAGAGGAGAGTTTGTCTGCAGGATGATTCCCAGACTGTGAATCCTGGATGCCATCTGAACCACATTGTTTCCCTTCTTTATTGAGGTTCAATGCCAACATCCCAGGCTGCAAGAGAAATTTCTGAACTGCTGTCTCAAATTAGAAAGAGAACACATTTCTTTCACTGGTTAATTGAATTGGAAACATTGATGGAAATTATATTATATATATACAGTATATACAGTATATTACATTCCTTAAAACTTTCACTGTGTCCTGACAGTATAACATGAGAGAGATAATCTGTGAAAACAGGTTGGTCAGAAACAATCAATAAGAGCCAGGAGGAGGGGTTTAGCACCATCAGTCATGGTTGTAGATGCGCTGCAGCTGTGCTAATGATGGAGAAACAACTTACAGGAAAACTATTTATCCATTCTCATAGGTGGCCATTCCAACTAGTCTAAGCTTTCACTGTAACCTATGAAGGAGCTGTAGCCTAGCAGAGTGCAAGGTCGTACACAAACATAAGTAACAGCTTAGACCCTCCTCCTGGCTCTGATTGGTTGTTTCTGGTGTATTTCTGCAGATGGCTGTAGGACCACAGGGAGAAGAAGAGCTTGATTTTTTTTTTTTGGATTATTAGTCTCAAACTGTCAGGAATAGTGACAGTTTAAAAAAAAATTGAAAACATATTTTTTTTAAATAGTTACCCACTGCAGCTTTAAAACTAAGAAGAACAATAACATTTTGTAAACTGCACCTTCACGCAGAAGTAAAAGTGCTGTTTGGTCATCAAATAAATTTTGTACCAGACATAAGGAAACAAAATGCAGAGTCTCAGAAAGGCTTCAGCAGCAACAAAGCAGTCAGTGTCTATCCAGGTGTTTCTGAACTGTTACTGAACAACTTCTATCCCCTACAACCATCACATAAAGGCACAAAAATCTCTATGAAGAACACAGGCAACCCCTAACAACTAATGATGCAATATTATGGTTTGCATTATTAAAGTGGTCGCCTGCTGTGACTGAAACTTTGGTACCTCAGTTGCTTTAAAGGTTGAGACAAGACATACTCTTTCCCCCAATGAATTTGTTTTTGGCAGTTTTTGCTCCACTGGCCAAAGGCAACGCGGATGAACTTGCTTAAAGAGTTTACAGCTATAGACGTAGCTGAAAAAAAAAACATTCACTGGGATGGAAGGAAGGATTCTATGGTAGGAAGCTTAATACCATAACACCTGTGGGCGTGTGTGTGGGCGTGTTTGTGTGTGGGTTAACATGTCACTCCAGCGTGTTACAGACTGATCACAGGTCTGTAATGACACATATTCAAGTTTCTGCCATTCCATATCTCCTTTATTCTGCAGTGAGTGGGAGACAGAATCGTTATGATGTGTAAAAAAAACTGATTCCGATTTAGTTCCTTACTTGTCTGAATGTTCCAACTGAAGAGATGAATCAATTTTTGGTTTCAAATCTGATACAGACATGAATCAAACCAACAGAAGAGAAATGTTCTTAGTTTTTTTCTAAAATTTGTTTTGCTTTTGCATGCCAATTAAAAACAGCATAATGATCAATTGTCTGACTACAGGGAGTGATTGTTGTCCCACATTAAAAAGAAGGTTTTATACATGGTTTTGTACCCAACATTGACTATGTGTCAATTCATGCCAGCTGAGAGCGTCTGGTGCCTACTTTGATAGCCAATTTTATAAACTAAGTAATAAATAATATCTACCAGTAAGGGTGTGCCTACATTTATTTTTGGTAGAATCAGGGATGTTAATGTTCTAACTTTAGATTTAACTGGTTTTATACTAGATGGTAAAATTGTATTAATAACACCTTACTGTTAAAAAAAAACATGAGAATCTTTACTCAAAATAAGTACTGTATATCAAATGGTTGTTGTCAATATGATTTTCAAATTATTCAAATAAATTACTTAGTTTTATCTTTTAATTTTTTCTTTTGTTGCTGCAATCATAATTTTTTTCTGGAAATATGGTGATACAGTTTTACCAGTTTTATTCTACCAGGGGGGCACAGCTGGAAGAGTCCAATCCCAACTATGCAATGTGCAACATGTTAGATAAGTTTAAAAAATGGTTAGACTAAAACAAAAACCCAGAAACACATTTTGCTGGCTCCAAATTCCTCTGCAAATGTTTGGAGGGATGAGCTTACTGCACTCATGAGCGATGATGAAATCCTGCTCTGTGTTGGATTTCCTGTCTCTGAGTAAGATGGAGAATATTCACAACTGGAGTAAAGTGATGCAAATCTCTGATACAGTCACTTCAGATTATTCCACGCTTCTGGGACTCGAAGCTTCAGCCCTCATAGATGCGGCACATTTAAAAGATAAACAACACCATAGTGAGAGTGAAAAACAAATGATAAAAAAAGCAGAGTTGAACCCACATCATTCTGTTTTTCTTCTCCTGTCTTGTCCCTCCCTGCTAAATCATAGCGGTCAACATCAAATTCTCACTATTTTATTGCTCCGCATTGTTGTGTGTGAATTAAATAATGAAAAAAATTGTATGTGCCAGTTCTAAGATAACATAATAAACAGCATAATAAGCTGAGCAGGGATGTTCACAAATCCCTCAAATAACTCTTCACCAGCAACTCATATGAGTTCTGCATTCACTGAATCTTTTAGTGGGGAGAAGAAAAAAGAAATAAATAATACGAAAACACAGTCAAATTCAGTTTTTGAAATGTAATTGCTATGTGTGGACAAGTGGAATAAAAAAAGGAGCTTTTTTAATGTTTCTTTTGCAGTGGCTGGATCCCAAATGGTAATAACAGGTTATTCAGTGAATTCATACATACAGGCAGCTGCGTTTATCTGTAACCAAGGCTACAGATATTGAACCCAGCTCTTATCAAAATAGGTGCTTCCTTCCGTATCACACAACCAATTACGCTAGACAGTCTTAATTCATTGGGCCACAGCCTGACTCTGTGATATCAGCGCAAACGCAACGCCTGCTTCACATATGGGATCTGAGGAAGTAATGCAGTTCATGTGCATTGGCTTTATTGAGAACCCTGCAAGACAGCATCAACAAATTGCCAGGTAATGCTTACTCAGAAAAAAACAGCTCCACGCTGTGTAAAACAAATTCAGCCGCGCAGACCTGTGGCAACTTACAGACAAAATCCATGATCGACCCATTGTTACGGAAATAAATTAAATTGTAGTAATACCGCGCCTACAATGTGATGACGGGAAAGAGCAATCTCAGTGCCACGGAGAGGCAGTGCAAGAATGAAAGCATTTATGTGCACAATAAATCTGGTAAACAAAGGAGAATGGATTTGACTGATTGAGAGGAAAATAAGGGAATCATTGATCAAATATAATTTATTCTGGGAAGAGTGGATTTTTAATTGCGAAATTCTCAATCAAATATCACTCGAGCTTGTCTCTAACCTGGACATCTTCTGCCGGATCCTATTCAAAGAGCACTGAGACACAAGCTGAAGATCAGGACTGGAGTTACATTAGAAATGCTGTGAGCATACAAACCTGGCTAGCAGATAAAAATTCAAATACGGAGAGCTATTCCAAAGTGCTGACACCGGGTGTCATTCAAATGCATCGCGCATGATTGTACCACAAACTAACCCTTCCTCCTTTAGAAAATGCAGGGGCAGATGGAATATACACAGCAATCATAACAGTCGCAGACAACAGACTGGCGGAAAACTTCAGTCATGACTACTGCAATGGGAATGCAATACTCCATCGCTGCTGCAACTACGGGAAACTATAAAATCTGACCAAATAAAGACGCTGATGTTCTGCTAAAAATACAAATTCACATAAATGGTCCAAAATAAATCAATATACTCTCTTCGGTGGTATGAAATTAGAGCAGGTACACACTGCAGACACAGAATGAAAACTCATATCGAGTGATTTTTTTTTTTTTCTTTAAGCAATTGTGCCGCATAAACAATACAAAAAGAATCTAGATGGTTCTATTCTTCGCTTGTCAGCATTTTAGGGAGTATGTAGGTCATGATGGCACACTAAGAGAATACAGAAACACACTGCAGGCCTTATAAAAGAAACATCAATCTGAAAACTCATTGCATTGTAGAGGTTTCAACTTTCAGGGGAAAAACTTAGAAAGTCTGACCAGCAACGATTGGCCAGAGAGCAACTCCTGAATACACATCATACGCCTCTGGAAGTCAAAGATTGCTGACCTGTATACTATTACACTGTCTGCGAGGCTCCAGCTTGTACACTCTTCAGTCGACTGATATTCCATATTTTCTTTCTCTTCACCCTTCTGAGAAAATAAAAAGCCACAGAGAATGTGTTTCTGACTGGCTTCACACGCCCTACTCATCATCGCCCTTCGTCACCGATCAGACATCAGGCTTTCAGCATCACAGAGGCCGTGTCGACTGAATTATTGAGGCCATCAAGCGGCTTCATTGACAAGCTCTGCTCCCGCCCAGCTTCCCACTGGGCTGTCCAGGGGTCACAAAAGACCAGACCTGAGGTCTTTGGCAGGCTCAAGCTATCCCTTTTTTCAGTGCTAACGCTGCTTTGTGAACATGCAGAAACACCAATGTGATGCAGAAATTATGTAAAACAAACAAAAGTGAACTGCAGATGGAAGAAAAGCATAAATAAAAAGAAACTATTTTGAATATTTTTTCCATTTCTAGGCAACCAGTAACAGTGACCCCTGACACCCTTAAAATGTTGAACAGTTTGTGAATTCATATATAATTCCAGTTATATTCACAAAAGCTGAACTTACACACTGCTCTGGGCAATTTTCACAAACAGAGAACACGATGAAATTCTATTTTATTCTCCCTATGACACAAGTAAGTGCATTTCTTTTTGGCTCTCCTCACCAAGCCTCAGCCTGGAACATGCAGGGAGAGGTTTTCTGTTTCAAAGTCAAGCCCACTGTCCAATCTTTCCGCCTGGTCCTGACCCAGAAAGCCCACTGGAGCCCGCTGAGCCATAAATGGTAATCTGTAGGCTACAACAGTGTGAGGTGGCGCTACATCCAGAACTGGACCAGCAGGACGGTATCCTGTGGTTGGTGGCAGGTGGCTTTAATCCCAGCATGCTTTGGCCACAAAGACTCCAATCAACCCTCCAAAAAACAGAGCTGTCATGCTTGAATATCTGCTTTTCTTGATTTTAAGCAATCCAGCTGCAGAGTGGCTCCCGCATCATCACAAACAATTACCAATTTAGTTGTTGAGTCTGCAAACGCCTACGCACGGCATCGCCACCGACACGTTTGCACGCATGTGTGCGATAAGATGCAGGATCAGTTTATGTTATGAACAAAGCAATAAATCATGCTAGGCATTGCACAACAGCCATCAGACAGCTACAATAGCCATTGCCTTGAGAACACTCATCCGTCCTGTTCAATCAGAGCCCAATTTCTGATGTATCGCATCAACGTGGAACATTCATCTTTATGTGAATAAAAATCCCCATTTATATTCTTAGCTGTCTCAAGCTTCTCTGTAGTGAATCTATCAACATATTTATGAATTGGGTAAGAAATAAATATGTTATACACAAAGCGGTTGTGCATAAAGCATATGCCATGTTTTTTATGGTGTTTTCTGCTTTCCTCGTGCAGCAATACAATGTAGTTAAGGAGCATGGTAATGCATCAAGTGCTGTCACTAAATATCCCTTCTCTAAGCACATTTCAAGAGCACGCAATCCGCTCCCTTCCAAATCCAAGGGTGACTTTCAGCAATAATTTGGCAACTTGCACAAATCCCACACACCACCTTTTCCTTTCATGATGCTTTCTAAACAGGATCAACTTTGTTGCAGGTGGGCCATCACTGTGCTAAATTCAAGTAATCCTCTGACTGCAGGGCTTCCGAGTGGGAAACGACTATTGTTTGATGGGGGTTACATCGGTTATGTTAAACTCCAATCGACCTAAAGAATGCACTATAGCGTGCTATGCAAGCACTTTTCCACTATTCATCATGATGCCGCTCTGCTCTCGTGGGAGTGAAGGGAAAGTGCATCAAGAGAAAGAAAAAGCAGGTGAAAGAGAGTACAACAGACGATAGCAGAGCAGGATTTGTGTTAATAGTAACAGATTAGAGGGCAGCAATAATGTAAAGTAAATACAACGTGGAAGCAATCCGTCGAGCCTGGGGAACTGGTGGTAGTTTGTCAGGCTGCATTAACCTTCACATGTTTGCTCCGACGTGTTGAAACAGGCGACTCGGCGACGATGTTTGGCATATCAAATGTTTTAATCCCAGAGGTCATCTTGTGCCACTCTCAGCACCCGCAAGTAAAAAAAAAAAAAGTGAGATACTGTATATGCAGGTCTGAGCACGGACTGTTCTTCCACATCACTCAGGTGTTCGCAGGACGAATCATCCTGACTGCTTTTTCTAGAAAATAAAAAAAACTGTGTAAAGCCAGGATTCAACTTGGGATCATCAGACAGAATATTACATTCTCCACAGGAATAATGAAAAAGGGAATTATCTAAGAAATAAACAATGTTGTGTACACAATTCTTCTAATATTTCTGAATTAACTAGTATACAGTTTTAAACTCAAAGCATGGATTAAAGAATCATCCACAGAACTTCCCGGAATTCTTCTATGAAAATGAAGTCACCTGCTTCAATTAGTTGACTGAAAGTCAGTGACGTTAAAAGCTGAGGAATTAGATTAAAGCCTCAATAAGAGGTCACAGCAGAAAATGTCTCAGTGCTCGATGCGTAGCCATCTGCCAGACTACGGCGCTCTCCATAAATAGTGAACTCCAGCACGTTTTCTCTACAGCTGTGCTAAATGTGTTGATGGACAGAGAGCAACTGGCATCCTTCTGAATCCAGGTGTGTTTCTGAATGTGTCAACACAACGTGTCATTTATCAGTACACTCTGGCAGCAGGAAAAGAGTCGTATAGGAGCCTGGTTGATGTACAGGGAGGCCAGTTCCAGTTATGATCAGTGCCTCTGTACAGGAGATGCGACTGTCGTGCCCCTACGGGGTGCCAGAAGAGACAGATTGTTGTCTCTGGGAGTTTATTGGTTCTCATAAAATACTTGCCACGTCTTCCTAAACTTATTTTTTCATCCTCGTAGAAGTACATGTCATGATTTGCAGGGAGGTTGGCGTGAACGGAGGGGCAACAAACCTTTCAGCGAGCATAATTCACCACACACGCCCCAAGTAGTGAAACTCTGCATTAGTTTATGATTCCAGTCTTTGTCAGACATGGAGCATAAAACATAAAGTGGCCTCAACTGTTGTAGTTCCTCAATCACACTGGGGAAAAAAGCCATAAATCAATTTAGTTGAACAGATATACTTGTCTTCCTGGGTTATCATGTGGACTCAGATGCATGTTTTGGAGATTGTGTTCAGCCTGATCCATGTCAGAGTTCAATCAGATCAACGTTTCTCTCCATGGTAGTCTGAGCACCATTCAATGTTTAAAACCACAAGATAAGGGGGAGTAACCAGAAATCTTAAGTATCTTGTGTAATTGCAATAAAAAATTATTAAGTTGAGAGAAAAGATCACAGTTGTTTCTTCTACGGGAGATGTGGCCGAGTTTTCACCGGTTAGGCTCATCTCAGACCTGAGCAGCTTCGGATCTCAAGACTTGTTTCAGAACCAACAGACGGCTCATGTTAGGATTTTTCACCAGATCTTAAAGCTGAAAACCCAAACTATGGACTGATGAGTGTAAAAGTCAAATGGCTCTTAATTAAGAGTGAACTGAGTAGTTAAGTTGAATCACATATGAGACTGATTGATTTTTCTAATCACAATAAGTTTTTGTTATTTTATTTTTTTAAATGGGTCAGCCCAGGTTTAAAAAGTAAGAGAATAGGATGAAGGTTGGTCTCATTCATCATTATTGATGGTTTAATGATACAAAACATCAAATGACCATGTGTAATGTGTCTTCATTTTTTAGTATTCCCACTCAATCTTTAAAATATGAAAATTTGACACCGCTTCTAAATCAAAGAGGCAAACTCTGCGTTTTATTATTAAACTTCATATTGCAAAGCAAACCCCCAACCGAAGCTGATCGGGAAATATCGTGTTCTCATTAAAACAGGATGACTTCCGCAGCTTAAAAAAAAATAATCAAAAATCAAAGAACATAAATTTAATTCATATTTATCAGCGTGGAGATGGAAAATGGGACAGGGATCCCAGCAGGTTGCGGCGCTGCCTCTTGTCAAAGGATACGGAATATTACAGAAGAGCAAATCCGGCATGTTTACAGCACAAATATATTGTGATTTTTTAAATTTACTGTTGTTTGGATTTGTAGAATAGTGTTAATATGGAATAATAAGGGATCACTGACCTGTAAGGAGCTGCTGCGGGTCTGTCCGAGGCGCATAAACTTCCAGCGGTGCGCTTCGCTCCCAACTTGCAGGCAGCAGCGCGCACAATAAACCGCGTGTGCAATTTGGCAACGAGTTTATTCTTCTCTCTTCTGCACACACAAAAAAATCACCTCTCAGTCTGGTTCCAGACGCGGAAACCGATGCGCACGTCTCGGAGCAACAGACTTGTGTCCAGCGCTGTGGATGTTGTGGCGACGGAGCGGAGAGCTTGAGCTGCCAGCTCCGACAGAAACGTGTTTCTGCTCCGAAATCTTCCCAGTCCTCCCGGCGAATCAGCTCAGGCAGTAGTTCCAGCAATACATCTGTCCTCCCCCCTCAGGAGATAACACGGATATACATTTCCTGTCGCCAAGCAGCTGTGCAGGAAATTTAGAGGGGAGAAAAAAGGATAGAAAAAAAATTCCTTTCCTCACTCGGTAAGGATGCGGATGCTCGCCATCCGCTCCGCTGCGCTTTTGTCCGATATGCACTTGTCAGCTGGGAAGCTGCGCATCCCGTCCTCAGCCTCAGCCTCAGCCTGTTCTCTGTCTATGAGCACCGGGACAGGCCGTAAATACAGAGGAGGGTCAACTCTGACCTCCAGCCTGTGAGCAACAAGCAAACGGCGACACCTGTAAACAACAGGAGGAGCTTCATTAAGAGAAAACTAACTGGACGTCTCAACCCGAAAAATTCATTTGATGCAATTACATCCAAATTTACTTAAATGGAAAAAACATAAAAATCAAACAGCAGATGTGGATTAACTGTGATCAGGCCACCTGGCTGCTCTCCCCCAGCATCCTCTCCTCCTTTTGTTTAGAGAAGCAGTTCATTAAGCTTACAGTAGACCTGTAAGGACTCCCAGCCTTTTAATTGGATAACTCTCAAACCTGCAGTTTCTTACCTTCAGTCAAACAAGGGAAAAGCCAGATTGATGTAAATAAATGTTATTTCTTAGCAGCAAACGCAAGCAGCTAAAGGTTACCCAAGCTGTTAATTAAACTGTTAGATAAACAAGGAAGCCTGAGCCTCACTGTTCAAATTGAAATGTTGCTTGTGGGTAAAGCTCGATTCATATTGTTTCAGTCCATCCACCATCTGTAGCGCATCCATCAGCTGTAGAATGGATACAGTACAAAATATGCAGTTTAACTCCATCAATCAAAACCACCAAAAATGAAGTCGCTGAAGCCTCTGCTGCCATGGACTCTGGGTGCTTGGAAATCTTTAACATAGGAAGTAGTCCTGGTCCACTGCCTTGTTTTCTTTATTTTCACTGTCGCCACCTGCTTGCTACAATCAAACAAATATTATTTTAAAAATAACAGTTACTGAACAAAAAGAATGATTAAAACAAATGAACAAAATATTAGAATTTAAAACAAGTGAAATTAATTCAAGTAGAAATAAAATATAGGTGAAAATAAAATAAAATAAACTTATGCCTTAAGACGTATTCAGTCATATATGAAAAATTTTCAACAGTTTTGAAACATTCATTTATTTCACTACGCAAAACACATTCTATAGATTAATTACACACAGACTGATTAAAACAAACAGAGAAACAAAAAATCCTGTAACGAACTTTGAATTGCCTTGTTGCTGAACATACATTCAGACACATTCCACAGATTCAAAAGAAAAATATCTGCCAGAAATGAGGAATTATCGCAAAACTTTCGTATTTTTAACATAGTTTAGATATATTCATTCATGCTTTTATTACTTTAAACTGAATTATTATAAATAAGTCTGCCACCGTCTTAATTATCATGTCTGCAGTTTGTCCAAAATCCTGCTGTGTCCTGATCTCATCCCTCCAGCCTGAGCCGCTTTGCTTCAGCTCTCCAGTTATTTCTCAGTTCATTTTAAGGTTCTGTTGATCATGGGCAAGTCCCTCCAGACAGCTGATTCCAGTCATTTTCATCCACCTTCAAGAGCTCCCAGATCAACGGATAAACCTCTACCTGCCTGTAGACGATGTTTCAAACTCAAAGAAGACAGAATCTTTTCAGTTGCTGGTCCACTTCTAAGGAAACACATTCCTTGATGTTTAATGGGCTCTTTCCATCCCTGCCTTTAGTTCAAGACTGAAATCTGACATTCCAAACCTTAGGAAGGATCAGACATGAAATGCTTTTTAGAAAATTTTTGAATTGATAAAACTCCAACTGTTTATTATAGTTATCTGCTTGCTTTTAATGAAAGAAAGCAAAAAAGTAATTACTTAGGTTTCTCCTTTTTTGAACCACAATCAGTATCATCTTCAAGAAAGTTGCTTTTGTAATAATCATAACTAATAATAAAACATTTATATGGATTATAAAACAAATGGCTAAAGCAGCATTTATCACTTTCACCATTCCCAAAAGTATTTTTTGCTACATTTTTAGAGATAAAATAAACATATTCAGTAACTTGTTACTCAATAGAGCAGATTTCTGAGGAAGGAATAAAGTTTGATAAAGTATATTGTATCAAAAACTATACATCTGGAATTAAAGGGTTAATTTGCCATTGTGTATTATTAGTAATAGTAGATTTTTGTTGCTTTTTTTATTCATTGTTAGTATTCCTAAAAACAGTATAAAACTCTTTGTTCAATGAGATCTGTATTTGAATGTATTATATAAATAAAAATATTTAATAACTAATATACAAATAAATTCAGATGCCTCTTCATGTCTAGATTTTCCCTCCTTGTTTCTCACAGGACCATTTAACAGCATGAGAGGAGGCCATTCCAACGCCCTAATGGGCCTCAGTTGATGATAATGCAGACAGACTTGAAGTTCTTCTGCACTTTGTAAAGTGTGAAAATTTCATCTTGATGAGCTTCAGCTGCAGAGATAAGTCCACACGCCTCCCAGCCATTCTCTGCCCTGGCCTAACACCAAGACGGCTCAGACGAAAACATACGGGACTCTATCTGATGGGCTTCAAATGATAGCATTTAGAGGATACTGCACAGAAAGCAGAGTTTCATTAATTACAAAAGCAACAGTCCGCTAATCCCACTAGAAAGGCATTTTGAGGCTGAGTCGTTTTGGTTCTGAGGGAGAGAGAAGAGAGAAAACTAACAATACCAATGGCAGATCACAGACCTTCAAACTATGGTCTGCAGGCTCCGCAGCTCAATAGGGGGCCAACTACTGCAGCTCTGACAGGGCATTTTTCCTTTAAATCCCCTTCCTGAATTTACCCCACGTCTGGCCACATGCAGAGATGAAGTTATCACTGAGGACAGCTTTTCTCCAAGCAAAATCAGCCCTACCCTCCGATGCTTGATTCCTCTGTTACACCCGCAGCACATCAAACACTCGCCTCCATCAAATGGCATTATCTGCATAAAAGCCAACTGCCCAACAATCTGTCTCCAACAATGCCATTCAGTCTTCAGTCAAGGGCATGCAATAAAGTAAGGACATGAAAAGGACCTGAATTCTTAGTCTTCTATTTTTCTTTTACTAGCAGACAAAATATGTCTCTGCTCACTAATAGTTTTTGGGATCTATCCAAAGAGGCTGTAAATTAGTTACTAAGCAACATATTCACCTCCATTGTTCATGCAGATGTTATTTTACGTCCATTTAGTTTCCATACTCAGTTCAGTATTACTTCCTTCTCTCCTGTAACACTTTCAGCAAGGCACACACACTCCATGTTGATGCAGTCAACTGTGCCCTCTATTGGAGGCCAGTCACTTCCAGCACTTGAATTCAAAGACTCGATGAAAGGAGTGTTTCAAGAATTTATACCTATAAAGTGAGTGAGACAGAGCGGGAACGATTCAATACCAAAAATGCTTTACACCAAACAAATAACCCCCAAACATGTTAAAGATTGATTACTTCCTAACAGGATGCTGTTTTATCAGTATGAACACACAGTGCTCGATTAATGCGTCCTGCAGTCCAGTGCCTCTGGTAGACTTATAGATTAAAGTTGGGCCTAGCCTCTAAAATTAAATGTCAGAACATTCTGAGAACGTAGGACCCGGTTATTTGCCGCATTTGCTTCCCAGGTTGCTTTTGGCTCTTGGGGTGCGTGGCAGAATGCACAAAACATGAACCAGAAACTTCACCACTGAAGCCCAAGAGCATCGCATACATTAAAGAGTAAAACACTGCACCTTACTACGGCTCTGTGTGTTTTACATATGTACGGCATCAGCAGAGAAAACAGATGGGCCACACCATGGGGACAGAGAGACCTGTGGACATTACAAAAAAAGCAGCATTGACAAATTATGCATCCTCTCCGTTACTCACTCTGTGTATGCAGGAATTTTGTCCCCCAGGGGTCAGACAGCGAGCCTGATGTGTTCAGAGCTGTGCCTCGTCTTGTCCAATGTCTGTTAAAAAGCAAAAGCAACAATGGATGTGCGCTCTGTATGTGTGCAGTGCATTATATTTGCACCGTAAAGGCTATTGCCTTTTGTTAGTTGGGTATTGTGCTCAGCAAACTAAACGGACGTGTATAAAGGGATTGGACAGAACTTCTCTTTTCATGTGGAAATGAATCCCTTCGAAACGGACAAAACAGCTTTCACCCTTGGTTATACAGTGAGGATTTTAGGGATGAACCTTTTCTTTTTTTTGCTTTCATATCTGAGCAACAGAGGACAGAAAAATAACAATTTCATTCACAAATACATATTTATGTCTAGCAATATCAACATTAAAAAATTGTTTACTTCAGTAAAGATGAAGTGTTGCATTTTGTCCAGATTTATGCAGAGGACACCGACAGTTAAGGCAGAATGGTGTTTAAAGGAGGACAGAGGAGGATGCCTCACTGCCAGGTTTCCAAATCTCAGAGGACATTTTGAAACAAGCTGGAGGTGCCTTGATTTTCTTCTCAGGTTGTTCTCTGAACCTGTCTATTGATCGGAACTGGTCAACGAAACACCACCAAGTCAGAGGAGGGAAAAACCCAAGAAAACAATTTAAGAGCAAACAACAGATGATTAAAAATCCATCAGAATCACAACTTTAGTCTTCTGTTATTTTAATAACTTATAAGTTTGTGTGCATTTCTAGTGAGCACCTCCTTACATTTAAAGCTCTTGGACTCTTGTCTGACAAAGACTTTTATTTCTAAATAAATATAATTTACTTTTAATTTTGTTGTAAAAAGTACAAATAAAATAAAATTCACAACTAGTTAATCTTCAGTCTTACAGAAGTGGACTTTGGGTTTTCAATTTGTGTTCCAAAATGGACTTACAGTAAAATGAAACAGCTTCTCCAATACTGGTCAGGCTCAGTGTCATTCTGAATTTTAAAGATGGGTGAACAACCTCAAAGGCAAAGAAACCTGTGGCAAACCAGAGCAAGCAGTGGATACAGCGAAGCACATTTAGTTAATTTGAAAAGCTTAAGAAGTAAGCAAGCAGAGAAAGCTCCAGAAATAAATCACGTGTTCTTTTGCTTTGCACAAGGATTATGGAAGACAGAAAGTAGCAGACAGGCATGTTAATTTAATTCCATCTTTTTTTTTGACAGAGAATGTCATGTCTCTGGGACTATTGTGGAAAAGGTATGTTGTTGTTCATTAACAGGAAGCATTCTTCTTCATGTCACAATTTTACATTGTGATAAGTTACTGAAATCCTTTCATTATCATTAGAAAAACTATATATATATATATATTATGATTTTGAGGAAAAGAAAAGTTGATTGAAACCATTTTTTATCTGATACAATGAACCAAAAATATTAGTCAGTAATAATTTATTCAGAAATATTGCTGGTTAAAATATGATTGAACTATGAGAACATCATGGCAAAACTATATTGTGGTATTTGGTTTGCACCGTTTTGAAATGTTGCTCCTAAGCATGAGAAAAAAAAATCACTTCCAGTTGACATACACTTGTCCGAAACAGCAAGTACACTTTATACATTATATACATAAATATGCCTTTTTATGTCTTATCTAAATATATATATATGAGTTTTTATTCTGTTTTTCACATTTTAAAATGGTGAGCAAAGATTTTTCTTACACAATTTGTCCCACTTTCTTGTCTCTTTCACACAAAGACACACACATAAAAGCTGCCTCAGAGGACATTCTGTCAGCTGGTTTGACACTGTCAGAGCTTCTTTTTTCAGTACTCACTTAAATGATGCAGTAGCAGTCAGACTGCAGTACATAGAAACAAAGATGGCTTAAGGTATTGAGAAAAAAATTATATTTTCCAAATAGACGAATAATTACATCTTACTGTTACATAATTTTTCTATTCTTTATATATCTGTTTCAGGTCAAGTCAGTTAAATGATGGTAAATCATCACAAGTTCCTACAGGGATGTTTTTTGAAAATGTATAGATTCAATGTGTGCTACTTTCAGTTTACATAAAAATTAAGAACTATATCTGGGATTCTACTTTTTTGCAAACCCAAAGTAGTGCATGATCCTTTATGCAGAGGCAGGTGTCTGCTGTTTTTTTACCCTTCTATTTCACATAAAGTGTGTCAAGTGCATTTTAGCTGAGTCCAAGAAAATGTCAATACTGTCAACCAATATGTGAGTTTTAATGAAAGGTGTAAAGGCAAATAAACAGCCGAGTTGAATTATTGTGTTTTACTTAGAATAAATTTAACATCTTATTCAAAATGCAAAGTGCTGGTCTCACTGGAAATATGCATGTATTTCTACAAATACAAACAAACAAATGATGCCAATTTAAGCAAAAATAATTGTGAAAGCTGTTGAATTTTCTGATTGCTGTCATATATTTCCTTCGCCGGGTTTAACAGCAGCGTATCCATGACACTCTGCAGCACAGAAAAAAATCAAGTTGAAGTTTACTTCTCGGGTAATAACTGCCTTTGGATTCTTGAAAGTGTTTGCTTCTCCCCTGAGTCTGTGGCTAATGCAGCCAATTCAAAGAGTTATCCACAGCCTTGCTTTTAAACACAAAAAAATACCTCCCAGAGAGGAAGCAAGCTGCTCTCTAAGTAACTGCAAATAACTGCACCTCAGTCTCAAGTTTTTGGAGAATAGAGGAAGATCTTAGAAGAAAATGCGAATAACAAGGGCACGTGGAAACAGAGGCCATTTTTTAATTGGTCCTGGGTTTGAAAACATACTCCACCAGGAAAGACACCTCTGGTTTGTTTTCCATCTTGGGTAAAAAAAAAAATACTTGTTGGTTTTCAGCAATAATTAGCCCACAAACCTGAACTCCTGTAGCATTTTTTCAGTGTCCTTGCATTCGGTCTCCTCATGTTTAGGATTTTGTGTGATCAATGTGCTGTGAGATGGTGCTAAAAATCTAAATCAGTTTTATGTGTTTCAGATTTTCATCCTTAACCCTTATAATATTTACATTACAAAGTAAAATGTTAAAGCTGAAAAAAATGTGGAATTAATTTGCTGGGGCTTTTTAGATCTTGTGATCTAAAAATATATATCTGCTTTCACATTTAAAGTCAAACACATTCAGTTCAATAATCACTTATTTATCCAAATGGAAAATTAAATGTTACCATAACTTATATCCACGTATGTTTAGAGAAGTGTTGTTGATGGTGTTGCTGTGGATATGAAAAGTCTCCTACAGCAGTCAGCCTTGCAAGAAATCTAAGAAGGCTTCTGACTGAAGACTGTTGCTGTTTCATAGATTCATGACATGCTAACAGCTACATTTCTGGGCAGCAGAGCTGAGATAATATTCAACAGAAATGTGTTCTGGATGACATTATCAGTTTTGGAAGAACTGCTAATCCACCTCATTTGCTTTTTCCACCCATTTTTTAAATCTTTGTCTGGCTGTATGGTTAGAAAGCTGGGTAGAAAAGTCCTGGAGAGGGTTTGAATTTCCTCCTTCTCTGTCTCTGCTCTTCATCCATGAAGCTTTTTCAACTCCAGCAGGA
The DNA here is from genome assembly GCF_002775205.1 of Xiphophorus maculatus. Lineage (NCBI taxonomy): Eukaryota > Metazoa > Chordata > Actinopteri > Cyprinodontiformes > Poeciliidae > Xiphophorus > Xiphophorus maculatus. The sequence goes on from NC_036465.1 coordinate 2,410,253, forward strand.
TTTGGGTTGAAGTTTATGTATTTTTTGAGCTTTTCACATTTTAATAAGCTGTTCTCAGCTGTAAAAACAATGTGTTTTTGCTATGGCTGTGTAAAAAAAATAAAATAAAAGCAGAAATCCAGAACCAGAAGGAATAATTGTCTAAGCATGAAATTATTCAGCCAAAAACATTCTGAATAGAAAAGTCAACAAACAACCACATCAGAACTAAAGTAACAGATCCAATCCAACATGCTGCCTCCACGAGTGGCACAGTTCTACATCAGGGATTCAGAAATATCAATCATCATCAACAAAGAAACAAGCTGTTCTTCTGTAAATGAAAAATAATCTAATTTCAGCCCGCTAATAAAATTTAGTTTCTCCAATGGCACTGATTTTAGAAATGCCTTGGTGCATAACAAAAAACATAAAAAAGTGAATTTATGGATTGGACCAAATGCAGTGGTATGGTTTCAGACAACATATTAGAAACCATTAAAAAACAGAATGTGAACAAATAAGTAAAGATGCTTAAAAAAAATAAAATGTGGGATAATAACTGTGTAATTGCAACTCAAAAACTGTGTAGATAAAAGGATGGAGCACAAAAAAAAAATCATCTACAAAGATGAAATGTCTCAAAATGTTGCCAAATGATAAAAAAAAGTAGGTCATCTCACACTTTAAGGTGAAATTTCCTTTTATGTTGAACATTTATTGTGTTGCTTAAACAAGACAAAAACACACCAAAAGGCAATCAGCTGTAGCATTTTAAATAGGTGAGATCAAACAGCTTCTCTGGTGAAATTTTCTAGTAATTGGTTAATAATGTGATGCAGATGTCTGAGCTGCACCATACATGTTTAACAACCCTCCAAAGCCTTGGAGTTGTTTGTGTCTCAGCAGAGGGTTGTACACACGTGAGCTGGTAATAAAATCCTGCCTTACCTAAACAGGAACTGCAGCACCACCTCCCATTTGCTGCCCGAGTGAGACTGATTCGGCTCTAATGGTAGCTAAGTATACCATTATGGTTTCAGAAACTGGTTGTTTCTTTTAAGCAATAAGCCATAACACTTGTTTTTTTGTTTTTATTTTCTGAGACGACCTGCTTAAAATATAGGCAACTTTTGTGTGCTAAAAGTGCCATGGCAAGAAAACAGCACTATGTTTATCAAAGCTGGAGTGCATGTTACTGTACTCCAACACAGGGCTAATGAAGAGATATGTCTTCCATTACACAGCGATATTCCTGCTGCAGCGATTAGAAAAGTCTCCAGAGGGGCTCCATCACAGGCTTTCATTGAGTCTGGACCTTTGCAAATCTTCATATCCTGCACAATTTTCATAAATTGAAGTCTAATGAGCGCATTTGACATAACTAGGATTTATTGTCTCAGAGGCTTACCAATTTCACCGCTGCACTGAAAATTATGAATGTCAGGGGTTTAATCATATTCATACATATTCTCAATAAGCGGGTTGGGATGTGTCGTGTGAGTAAAAGACTTTAAGCGCCGTTCTGCCTTTACTGTAGGTGTGTTATGATAATAGATGCAAACATGCAGAGCACTAACAACCTCCCCGAGGTGGCCCCTCATTGTTGACGCTGAGCACAGAGCAATATCTTCCTACAGATCTCTTTGGGACTCCAATCAGGGCTTTATGGCAAGATGCTTACAACCAGTTTCTCAATAAAGACATGATCAAAAATAGCTGCTGTGTTAATGTTGTATGCACAATTTGTAGTTTGATACAGACGTTGTGATTTTTTATTTTTCTGCACATTGTAGGTTAAACGTTCCATACTGTTAGCTGTAAAACAGCAGGGAGATTAATCTGAAATCCCAGTTTTGTCATGAAAAAGCTCAGCTCTTTTATGCTGATAGTTTTATGACTTCACAAATTAGTTTTAGACACAATTACATTTCCTCTGTGAGAAATTAGAGCCGCTTAAACCCAGTTCTCAGTGTGGCGAGAGTGAAAGAGGGATTGTAAAACCAAACTCCATTCTAAGTTAAAATCAGCCCTTCATTAAGGCCCACATCTTCTTCCGAGTCCATGACCACTCTAGGAATGTGACCAGTCAATTTTTCAATTAGCTTCCCTTTTCACCTCACAAATTATCAAGGGGCTCAGCTGTTAAGCTCTGGATTGGGATGGATGGCGTACAACAGGCCTACAGTACTCGGCCATTGAGAGCAAAGCAAGCATTGATAACAACCCTTAGAACTATTGACATGATAACATTTCAGGCTTCTGGGCCACCGTGGCACTGAGCTGCAATAAATTGAGATGAATGATCAGTCGATGACAATTTCCATAATCGTTATACCTTCCGTAATTCATCAAGGTAATGATACCCGCGCCCCTAATGTCACATTTATTCCATTTTGTGCACAGCAGCAGGCACAAAACGAGCAGCCCCCCCCCCTCCTCTGCCCCCTTCCGACAGGATTGATTACAAACCAACTGCTCTCTGCTCCTGCTTGTGAGTGGAAGAGCAATGTGTTATTTGACCAAAAATAACAATGAAAGAGATGGGAAATTCAATCTAATTCCACTCATTCACCCCCCACCCCCACCCTCCATTTCGCAGCCCGTGACAGGCGAACAGGAGGCCATTACAGTTCAGCTCTGGCACCGTTTCTGAACCAGAGGGGGAAACAGAGAACTCTCCGTTTCCTGGCTCGTGTCGAGATTCATCATTATCACATCTCCCGTCTCTCCCCCCCTCCGCTCATTAGTGACGTAGTTCCTCTTTGACAATTATATATCATTATTGGTGAACAATAGCAGTGTGAATGAGCGCTGCGATTCAATTACAGACACAGTCATTCAAGATTAATTTCCTTCCCCCACCCTGTGAGCGGCACATCACCACAGACATGCATAAGCACACCTTGACAGAAATAACAGCTCCATTCATGGAGGAGGGTAACTAAGGTCTAAGAATTTATCAAAATGGGGCGTTTGGTCGGGTTAAACTTCTGCTACCACTTCTCCCACATCAGTCTGTCTGTAGCACTTGGGTTGGGCTTTTATATAAATGCATTTCTAAAGCAGTAAGAACCAGACCATCACATAAACTCTGCACAACTACTGAGGAGACTTTACAGGGTATAATGATGTTAGAAAATTAAATAATTTGATGTTGATGTTGCAGCAGGATGTGGTTACTGGAATGCTTGGCTTGATCTGAGATTAATTGAGCTAAATGTGAGACACATATTTCTCGTGGCAAGAGCATCATTTATGTTAGCATAGAGAGGAGCTGCATCTTTCTCCAGATGATGTTTGGGTTTTGTTTTAGGTCACAATAAACACAGAACAGTTTGCATGAAATATCAAATGAATGATTTTACAGTTTTAAGTGACACAAATTAATGCATAATTGTAAAATGAAAGAAAATCATTACATGGTGTTTTATACAAATAACCTGAAAAGTGAGGCATGTTTTTGTATTCGGTCACCTTTACTCCTGTACCACCAACTTTGTCCCAATTTAATTTATTTCCTTCCATGTGTGTCAAAATGAATCTCAAAATAAATACAGCTGTTTTGTGACTCAGAGCTTTTAGAGAACAAATAAAAGCAAAACAAAGGAATAAATACATTAAACTGTATGCTGCCTTCAATTTTTGAAGTTATGATTGAAATTGGAAAATAATTTTTTCTATAAGTTAACAGACAAAACACAAATAGTGGAAAAGATACATTATGTATTACAATATATTTAAAGAGAGAATTTATTTATGTTTTAATTGTACGGCACAGTTTCCCTTATGGATATGGAAACCACGCCACTAATGCATCACAGTTTCCACAATGAAACCATTCACAATATAATAAGTAAATACATAAGGGAAAGGACTTTAATACATTAATTTTGATTAATTTCATAGATTTTAATGCATTAAAAATTGTAACATATTTAATAGTTTTTTGTTTTCTTTTATTATAAAAAATAGTCCAGAGCAAAAACCTTTTATTGCATTTCTGGTACATCTATAAATCTAATTCGCACAATTAAATGCATATTCTAATTTATTGAATATGAATGTAATACCGCTGTGTATCAAACTGATGGTTGAATAACCTAAAACATAGATTAAAACAATAACTATCTTTGTTGTTGAGTTCATATTTATTCAGTAATTTCACTCCAAAAATAGTTTTTGAATAGAAAATCTGATTTTTGTTTCTCAAAATGTGGGTTTTGATTAAAATAGGATTAATCACAATTAATTAATTACAGACCTTGCAATTAACTTGATTAAAATTTTTAATTGAGTCCCATCACTAAAATAACTAACTAAATAAATAAGGAAAAGTGAGATGTGTGAATGAGGGGAAGAAATGTTTCAGGCCTCAGTGAAAACTTGCATTTGGAACGGAAATATTGAAAGTCAACATAACATCCATGGGAAAGAAGCTTTTATTTATCAAACAAATAGTTCAGTTTCTCCTGAGAAGCACTAAAGCTGGTTCATGTCCCTCTTATAGTTTTTGTATCACATTTTCAGGAGCCTGGGTTTACAGAGGACCTCCTGGTTTTTGCGGGGATTAGGGATCACAGCTGCTTGTGAATAGCTGACGCAGCAAATATTTGAGACCCTGTGAAATGCTTATAACGGTGCATTAGTTCAAACACACAAAAAATACTTAATATACATGAATATGCACAGCGGGAATCATCTTAGCTCTACCAGAGTGCAAGTGAACATCTACAGCAAACCTTGAACATTTAAGTCTACAGGTTCAAACTCTCTGAGCTTGAGCAGTTTGGACAGATTAATGGGGAAAAGCTGGTAGAGAAAGACTTGCAGTTGCAGTCTATCAGTAAAAGATAAATCTGAAATGTTTTTATCCCATATTGACTGAATACAAGCACACAACTCACCTTACACATTTTCATTTGTAAAAAATATTAGAAACAATGTGGTTTTTCTTCCTCTTCACAGCAGTGCATTTTGTGTTGGTCTTTCATATAAAATACCAGGAAAATACACAGAAGGTTGCAGTTGCAGTGAGAAGGCATGACTGCTTTTGCAAGGCACTGCAGCTAAGCTGTGAGTCCAGATCCCAAACTGGTTCTGCTGACTTCTAAACAAAACAAATAAAAAACTAACATCTTTCACAAGTGAGACCTTGGAACTATGAAACTGCTGGCAGGTTTTCCAGGCGAAACAGACTTGTTGTTTTTGTCGTGAAAATAGTTGCTGAGTGCTTTGCGCTGCATTATGTGCAGAGAATTCACACTACTTGTTTACAGATGTCATCCAGGTCCTCAGAATGCAAAAGCTACTTTGTCAGTCCTTTCTCTTTATGTTTGCTTGCTGCTTGTTGTAGGGTTCAAGTAGGACATCTCATTAAGAAGGAGGATCAAACAAGGATTAGTTTGCACAGGGAGTAGCTCTGGAGCTGCATTGCTTGCAGAGTATTCCCCTTAATATTCAGTCAACCTTGTACATAAAACAGTTTCTTATCACACCTTAGTCTTCGTTTTATATTTGACATCAACACGATCACCAGAATCATGATTTTATGCTTGAATTGAAACTGAATAGTTGAAAATTCTGCACCAGCCTCTAACTTCCAGCTATAACCTAAAGCTCCCTCAACTTCACGTCTTCCTAGAGATTTTTCCTTGATGTAGGAGAGGTAACATGTTTTTCTGAGGGTCAAGAACTCACATCAATACTTGATAGGCATGTTATTGATTTCTATTTGCAAATCCTGAGCCAAAATGTCAATATGAATGTCTCAAGTAAACATCTGGGACTGACAGACAATGCTTGGGGAATAAAAATAGTGGCCATCCTTGGAGACCCTTTAGAGCAGCTGATGAACCAACATCCCCATTAAAAATAGCCAAGCAATGGGACTTAAGTTTACCATTTAGAAAACATAATTATCTCAACATCTTTCCAAGATGAGAAGAACTTTCCCAGCAGCCAGGCTGAGCTCTACAGAGGGCGAAAGCAGCAGGGAGTGGATATAATTGAGCTGAAATTGGTCTCCCATGGCAATGATACTTTGTTCAATCTCGTGGGCTGCAGCGATTGGACGGTCATGTCCCTCTCATTCCTCCTCTTGAAAAGAGGTTGAAAAAGGGCCGTCTTTTAGGTTCCCTACGATCGAGTCTTTGATAGGAGACATAATTCCTGCCTTCAGGGATAACAAGATAGTTTGTCGACTGGAGACACAGCATATCTGACTACTGTGAATATTAACTATGTATAGTTATGTCAGCAACAAATGTCCAAACATTTGTAAGGTGAATTATGGATTCATTTATCTGCATTTGACATATCTTCTTATTCCTGTAATTGTGCTCTTTCAGGCTCATGTAAAGTAAAAGTAGAAATCCTTAAGGATGTCTTCTGTTCTGTAAACAGTATTGCATGTGATCCTGCAGAAAGAAGCCTAATATTCTTACATGAGGCAGAAAAATAACTTGTTTATATTTTCTGACCTGAACCAGCGTTTGAATAGACTAATCAATTTCTCAAGCATTTCTTTTGGATCGATATGTACATGTGGGGGAGCAGAAAGTTGAGCTAGCAGGGGTCCTCAAAGACATAAGGGCTTTTAATTCAGAGAGGTGAGTCATGTGGAAATAAAAGTCCTGTTCTCCTTCTGTTTTTATTAATTATTGTAACACTGAGCTCACTTTGGCACAAGACCCTGTGATAAGGACGTGACAGGAGCATGTTGCCTGAATCAGAATTGGTTAACAGCAAAGGGATTTTGACAGAACTGTATCCAATACAATTAAGTCATGATCGCTCTCCAACTCAGCGAGCTATTTTCATTGTGTGATGATGATGTCTAAGTGACAAATACAGTAGAGTCCAAATAAAACGTTGCCATCATCTCTGTGAGAAACATTATAATCTGGATTTAGAGGATTAATGTCCCCCTCCTGTGGAGCGTGCAGCATTGGTATAATTAGTTTGTCATGTATAGTTCATTCTGGGATGAAAAACATGATGCATGTTGACTTATCCTTAAATAACACAAAAGAATACACATATACATAAATAAATAAAGATAACTGTGATTGCATTATAATCCACAGGAAAGCAGATCATGCAGTTAGTTTAACATAAAATGAACAAGAATTAATTGAAAACAAATTCAGCAACAGGCTTTCATCTTGTTTAAGAGTTTTTAGTAAAGAATCCTTTTTTATTTTAAGATGAAATTTAGGATATGGAAAAAAATGAAAATTTGCACAATGTATGAAAATATTGGCAAGTCTCTCATGAATAATAGGTTCAGTTGTTTTGTATGTTTGCATTTGCTGTGCAGTCTGTTTTGCATGTTAGTGCGGGAAGCAAAAGAGACCCAAAGGAGTCAACATATGAATAATAATCACCAGTAGTAATAATTTTTTACAAAAATGAAAACCTATGATTTTCATACTATACTTTTATGTATAGTATTATCATTATTTTACATTATAAATTGTAGGATAGGTGAAGGGTCTTTATTATAACTTGCATGTATGTAAATTGGATTCTTTCATATAGACATTAAAATACCAACTGATTCCAGTTACATTACAGTTCATTGAAATCATTTTATTATGGGAACTAGCAAAACATTTTGTCTTCAAATGAAGACCAGCTGATTCTTTGATTCTAATGCATAATTTATTTTGGATAATTCTAATTTGTATTTTATTAATTGTGGAGTAGATAAAAACATCGCAGTTGCATGTTTTGCCCATTTTATCTGTACATAGCTTTATGTCTTGTACAGAAAACATCAAAACAAACACTATTCTTCCAAAAACAAAGAAAAAACCTCTGAAACCAAAAATAAACTAAAATGCACCATCTAATACACACATTATTTACTCACTGACAAATATTCCACAGCAGAAAGAGGGCGTATCTTTTTGTTCTGCAACACTAATGTAAAAAAAATCACATTTTCTCCCAACTTTTACAAAGTTTACTTCTAAAGTAAACAGTTTGACCCTGTAATTTTGCCTGTGAAGCTCTATTAGACAACAACAAAATCAAATGTTTCTTGACTGTCTGCTCAACAGTGAGCTGATGAAACCACAGAGGAAGAGAGAAATTGATTGGCTTGAAGGTGGCCCAAAACAAAGGAAACGTTGCCAGGTGAACAAATGTCAATCACTCTGCGGCTGCGACAGTTAAATGCTGCTGGGAGTTTTGTAAATCGACCCTGAACTGATGAGGCTTGTGTGACTTCAGCTTTTCAGGATTAACACGTTTGCCTTGTCCATGTGCATATCAGTCACCATCCAGCATCAGTATCCACAACAAACTTTGTGGAGAGGTCACAGCAAACCTGCGACAGTGAGAGTACCAAGAACAACCAACTTCAAGTGACTAATGAAGAGTATGAATATGAATACCTACAGAGTAAAAACAGAGTCTAAGAAAGGCTCAAGCAAAGTTGCAAATTCATTTTTCTACTTCTCTGAAGTTGGACTTATCAAATATGTTAGGCTCAAGTACTAAACCTCAAATCTGACTCAAGTCTTGGTTTATGCAACTTAAATGTATGTGTGTTATTCTATTCAACTCAAAAATCAAATCTTTCAACTTCACAGACAGAAATATCACAAGAAAACCTTTGAATTTCATATCCCTTTAACTGCAGTATCCAATATGGCTTCTACGCACATGAAACAGTGAAATCTTTACCAGCATTTTTGACGGATTCTACATCATGAAAGAAGTAGCACACATAGTACTGTACAACCTCAAAACGTGAACATTTTTCTGTACTGTTTGAACACATGAAATGAAGATAAATACGTTGCTGTCATCTACTGATTCTGATAAGAATAAACTCCATAGAAATGAGGAAACCTCACTGGTTTTCTTGCAACAGTAACAACATACTATTTTTATACTGTACACTGTTAAGGCAATGCTCCCAAATTTCATTACAATTCCTTACATCAGTTAAAGTTTACAGGTTACATATTTGTTTGGAAAAATGCCTCAAAGTGCATCAACATGTCTGTTAGTGTAATCTTCCTAGTAATTGATGTAAAATAAGTCTGTACTGGCTGACAGTTTCAATTAGTATTCAGAGGATGCCCTGCAACAAACTGCACTCAGATTTAACTTCTAATATTGGGTTTTGAGAACAGGTAATGACATATTCATTCAATTACATTTATTCAACAAAAACTACTGCTTTCTACCTGAGAAATACTGTGAATCATTAAGATATCCTATTACAGAAATCAATCTGACATTGAAAAATTGTGGTAATTACTTTTCTCTCTGCATTGTATTCAATAAAAGTTGTCATCTTTTAGAAATTGTATGAACTGCTTGTTTGCATTGATGTTTGCTACAAAAGGTTTTTGTACAATGAGGATAAAGTAAAACAAAAAAAGACAAAAAAAAAGCCATTCTGCAGAGTTTGTTGTTCAACTGACTGACGTTCCTCATGATAAATTCATGGCGGTGACAAGGCTGAGTGACTCTCGGGCCGTGGGTTAATTTGTCAGGAGGCCTGCTGAGCTATGGGTGGTGGCGCCGTGGCAGAACAGAATGTCACCATCCCGTTATGGGAGAGAGGGAAGTAGGTCGCGAAATGGCTGACTCTGTTGACCTAGAAGCAAAGACGTGGCTGGTACGATCAGCTTGTGAGGTTTAACATCCTCTTAAACTAAACTCACCGCCGATCTCGCTGTTCAGGTCTGGTTTTATTATTTTTATAAATGCTTGAGGGAACAGATGTTGTTGTAGGTGAATGGACAGATGGACATATGCATCGACAGGTAGATAGATGAACAACTGTAAAATCTTATTACAAAACTTATTCAACTACACAGAATCCCTAATAACTTTTTAACTCTACCACTCATCTTTAACTGTAACTGGCTCAGCAATTTAAAATTGCAAACATGTTTGTATCCTTTATCTCACTGAGGAAGTCTCCACTCTGTTGATTAAATCAATGCTGTAGAGAAAAAACTCTAAACAATGAAACATTTGTTTTATTTGAGATTGTGAAATAACTTTAGAATTCCATCTTTTTACTGAGAGTTTCATAATAAAAAAACTGTTTTTGTTTCGACATTCACAGGTTGTCTGGAATAAACTACATTTTGGATCCCACGGGGCTGGACGAATGAAGTGCCAGTGGAGTGGTGCCAAATACAACAGACATGATGCTCCAGACGTTGGAGCTGTTTAGGAAGCAGAACTAACCAGTAAAATGAACAGACAAGGTTTCCTCATACTATGGATCTTTCTTTAAGACTGGATGAGTAAGTAATGTGTAAAAAGTCCAGATAAATCTTTGGGAATCCTTGTGATTTGTTCACTTGGAATTAGAAATTTTCAAGCTGTAAATTGGAGAAATTAGCTTGGGTGAAATGAATGAACGATTGAAAGCGATGTTGTAGTTTCAGCCTGAAACGCTGTAGTTCCTCACCAACGCAGACATGCAGACATGCAGTGGAAGAAACAAACTATTTAAAATTCCATCTCATGGGGAGCAGAGTGGTATGCAACATAAACTTTTGGAGATACTGAAGATTTTGAGACTGAATGCAAAAAATGTAAAGAAAGAAATACCTTTTATTTTCAGCTTGGAATCAAATACTTGTTTGCCTTGATACTAACAACAATAATGGTAAATTGCATTGATTTTCTAGCTTATATTTTAAAGTTGAAAGTTAGAAAAATCAACACATGCCTCTTCATGTTGGAATTTTGACTTCAGTAAGTCATATGTCCTCTATAGCCCAAAATTTAAAATCCAAAATGGCCAGTGCCCCTATTAAATAAACTAATAATAAAGTAGAAGTTACATGCTGCTTATTTGTGATTCTGTCTCACTAAACCATTATCAGACAAAATACTGTGCAACATGTAAATTTGGAAAGATGTTGCTTTAATATCTGAATGCCTAAAATGCAAAAATAAACATATAGAAATACAATGTTACAGGCATGAAATCTTAATAGCTGTTAACTTGGTATCTAAGAAACAACAGGAATCCTCCTGGTTTTCTGGCTTGCAGCTGGAACACATTTGTGACCCAATTATAAAATTCGGCATCGGAGGCAAATAGAACAGAGAATAAATCTTGTCAAAAGATGCTTGGCTACATTGTTAATTCCAAAAGTCATACTTGTAAACTCAACTGTAGGAAAAACCAACAAGAAACTAAGTGAGAATTTTGACTTGGTAAATTTAACCAACCCACACAATTCAACTTGACTGCTGCACTTATAAACTGCAGTGGATGATGCTTTAATGAAAACATTTAAAGTCAGGTGTGAGATCATCCCAAATTCTGGGCTTCTGATGCAAAGAAATGCAACATGATCATAAAGCCTTACTTTTAAAAGATTAAAATAATTATCAATGTAATATGTTCCTCACATGACAAAAATACTTAATTTTTCCCCATCACTGGTGCATCTGGATCACACACCCCAGTGGAGGCAAAATGCACATGAGCTTCAATAAGTAGTGAAATAATCACCATGATACATTAACCATGAGCAGTTATGGTAATGGGGCTGAACATGACCTGTTATGCGAATGATGTCATTAATTAAGCTTATTACTTTAAGTTTTAATTAGCTAATTTTTCTGTCAGTGTGTTTGTCTTCACTCGGCTGCTGTTAAAATGAGCCGAAGGGAGAAAATTCCTGATGTGCAGCAGTATCTGAGTGAAGTATACTTCATGCGTACATTAACGTACATGCAAAATATACATATATATATAAATATCCTATTTTTATTTACATGTTTCCACTATTTAGTTGCCAAGCAACACAAAGTTGAAAGCACATGCAGTACTATTATTCTTTTATTATATACTGCTCAAAAAAATAAAGGGAACACTCAAATAACACATCCTAGATCTGAATGAAAGAAATATTCTCATTGAATACTTTGTTCTGTACAAAGTTCCATTTGCACAACAGCAGGTGAAATTGATTGTCAATCAGTGTTGCTTCCTAAGTGGACAGTTTGATTTCACAGAAGTTTGATTTACTTGGAGTTATATTGTGTTGTTTAAGTGTTCCCTTTATTTTTTTGAGCAGTGTATAACACAAAATGCTTATTTGTATGCTTTAAAAAGGCCTTGATACTCCTGAACTGTTCCATATTTTGTCTGTTATTAGCACATGTGAACTAGTTGCACTGGATTTAATTTAGGCATATCAAAGTAAAGGGGTGGCATGATGAATGTGTTGCACTTTTACAAATATTATTTTATTAAAAAACTTTTAAAAATATGTATGATTTTCCCTCCACTACACAATTCAGCAATACTTTGTGCTAGTTCATAACATAAAATCTTAGATAAAATATATTTATGCTAGAGGTTGCAATGTGACAAAAAATTCAAAGGGTATGAATACTTTTGAAAGGCAGTGTGAGTGTATGCGGTAAGTGGTCATACCACAGACAGTTTAAAGTGTTCATCTCTTTCAGTCCCATCCAGGAGAGTGGAAAATGGCCACCGAGCTGAAAATCAGGATCCAATTCACAACCCATGAAGCAGAGGTCAGGAGTGTCATGGAGTTTTCTACGCTGTAATGGATGAGCGCTCAGCCTACTCATCTTTAAAAGAGAAGGGCTGTAAAAGGACCAAGGCTCGAGTCTCTGATGATTCTTCATTAGATGTAATTGTCTGTAGGCTCAGAAGACGGGTCGTCTTGTATAAGCTCCACACTCCAACCGCGCTCCCACAAAATGTGCAGGTGTTGGAACCTTTTCCGGCACCAGTCCACTGTATCTCATCCTCCACTTGCGAGCACACTTCTTGGACAAAGGCTTAATCCAAACTGCTGTCCAAAAAGGGAATGGCCTGTGAGAGGAATGTCTTGGCCAGATAACAGACATCCGTCTCCAAGTCCTCGCAGGCAGATGAAGAAAAAAAACTTCCTGACCACACTGTTAACAGCATTTCATTGTGGAACGGCAGTGAACCATGTGATTGGTCAGCCAGTGGGCCATGTTTGTGCATTTTACACAGCTAATGATTACAATCGCAATCAATTAATGCAATAGAAAAAACTCCTCCCAGTTATAAAGTCTAAGGTTATCTAAGGATATGCATGCTCTGCAACTTTGCAACTTATGTTGGGAGTAACTACAATGTGAAACTTGAAGGTGTGAAGCATGTAGGGATATTTTTGTAAAGTGAAATACTCAAGCACAGAGCCAGAAATGCAAAGTTGGACAGAATGTTCCAGACTTTTGGCAGAATGGTAATAAAAAAAACTCTGAACACAGCAGTACTGGAACATAGGATCAGAATCATGGTTTATATGGAATACCAGAAAATACCAATTACCCACAGGCATGTTTGAGTATATCTGAGGCTAAGAGGGTGAAAACCATCATCAAAGTGCTCAAGATACTGATTCACTGCAGCAGATTCTAACTGAGCAGCTAAAGGGTCAACCATCTTTATTTTGGGGTTACACTCTGAGGACGTCTTAGATGATAAAGGCTAGAAAAAGGCAAACATTATCATCTGTTAGTGCTGGCTGCCCACACAGTAACCTTTATCATTGTTATGTTGTATTGACAACAACACCAGACAGAATGAGAGAGTCTCTCTTCTAGTCAATGGAACTCGAGACCGAGACCGTCTGGTTACTCCTCATCAAAAGAAATCGTGACAGACTGAATCCCAATAATCCATCTTCACAAGAGTTCAGAGGAGTTTTACAGCCCTCGCGGGTCACTGCGTCCTCACCCGGGAAATGAGCTCTGAATACAGAGGAGCCCATAAGATAACAACTGCCTATAGTTACTGAACCTCTGCTTCCAAGTCAGCTTTAGGTTCACAAAATTCTCTATAGAGCGCTACCATTTTAAAGCACACAATCATCTGTATCATTTTCAGGCATCAATTGAAGCCTTGATCTCACTTCACCCAAACAAAACCAATTCAATAAAATGAATGCAAAACTTTGTCTGATGTTGATCACTATGTTCACTGTCCACTACAGAAGATCAGTAAATAGACAAAAATATGAATACAATCCTGCCATTAAACATACAACAGAGTATAAGGAATAATAAGGGATAAAAAGGAAAACCTCCTTTTGAGCTGGAGATCTGGTGTTCAAATCCCTCCGAGTTTTTCTGCTGTAACAGTGAAATGGTGTTTTATAAACACATTCAAAGTTAACAACTAGATTTAGTTAGAGAACAACGTGTTACTGCCTGCAGCTTAAACCTGTAAAAGCTGCAAAAAAACGTTTCCTCATTTATAGAAAAAAAGAAAAGAAATGAAGAACGGCTATAATCAACCTAAATTTGATAAAAATATACGTGATTCATCCCAAAGGGAAAATAATCATTGTCGTAACTCACATCATCCAAGTGTCTACAAGGAGCTGATGGGATGGTGATGCTGTGGGCTGGAAGGATCTCCACTAGCAGTCTGTTAATTAACAACTCTGAAGAAGCTTCTTACTGAAGACACTGTTGCTGTATTATAGTCTAATGTCATGATATGATGACAGCAGAGATGATGTTCTGGTTGACACCATCAGTTGTTGGCCAGCAATGCCAATCAACCATATTTGCTTTTAATGCTCCTCTTTAAATGTTGGAGTTAAAGATCTGATGATATCTGATCTTCGTCCAGTATGAACTACAGAACAGATGGTTTGAATTTCCTCTTTGGTCCATCCATGAATCCTCCTTTTCAACTCCTGTAGGGATTTGGGATCAGAGTTAAGACACTATTTGAGCTTTTGAGATGCTAATCATCCCAGTTGCAAAAACAATGCACTGTTGCCACGGTTACACATTATACAACTGTCTGAAAGTAAAAAAGTAAGAGCAAAATCCTTCCAGCTGTGCAGCATCCAGGACCAGACAGAACAATCATCCAAACCTGTAACGACTCAATAAAAATTATTTATAAAAGTTTACAAAAAGAACAAATCAGAACACAGTGCAACATCAACATGCTGCCATCATGAGTTTGAATATAAAAAGCCGATTGAGATCCAGGTAATTTTACTTTTCTCTCTTCTGTTACAAACTCTGAGTATAGAAATCCGGATAAGACAAAGCCACCTTCATTTTGTCAGTTAGATTATTTAATTTTATTTCTTTTTTTTTATTTAGTCAAGTGGTACATTGTGCATTGATGAACATTTTCAATAACATAAAAACACAAATATCATAGCCAAGGATGATTTTGGTCCTAGGCAAACCCACGACCTCAGGTGAGACGAGGCATCGCTTCTGTTCTTTAACATTTGTATAGTAAACGTTATATTCAGTCAGGTCTGCTGCTTTCTGCATATTTATTTTCTTTGCTTGCAAAGGAAACAGGTGGAGCACATGAAAACAATGAAATGACTAAATAATCCCTGAAACACTTAATTTATTCAACACAATTGATCAACTCCCAGTAAAGTGCAAAGGTTTCTGGTTTTGTGCAGAAGATGGGCCACATTGAGTCTTTAGGTCTGACAGCAAAGAGCACTGTCATCAGGAAGAACCTCCATGAATAGATTTGAAAGGATGAATAATGCCTTCTTTTCTGAGACACAACTTAAAAACATAAAAGAGATTTTTTTTATCCAAAAGCATTCAAATTCTGAGGCAAACCTAATGCACCCACAGCTCAGATCTACTCTTTCAGGGCAATAATCGAGTTAGCACAGACGTAATCACATTATTGAGTGCTCTGCTTTTGCCTTTGAGTTTACATGCAAGGCTGCTGTTGGAAAGGTATGCTTCATATACTGTATAACTCTTGTTTTCTCTGTTTTTTTCTCTAAAGCAAAAAAAACCAAACAAACAAAAAAACACAAAAAACAAAAAAAAACAGTAGAAATCTTCCAAACCAGTTTCTATTGTAGTCCTCCCACACATACACAGGCATTGATTATGATTATATAGTGATTATGCATTCTGCATGCCAGCCACGCAGCAGAAGAGTGGAGGGGAGCATTAAGGGGCTTGGCGACTGTGGGACCCCCTGCTGAGATGAGAGGGAAGGTAAGAGCCAAGGAGAGGGGAGTGTGGAGAAGGCTAACCAATCGGCTGCGTGCTCGGAACAGGACCAATCATGGCTGTGGCTCAGGGCTCTGTTGCTCCCTATTTTTGTCTAATTCCTCTCTTTTTCTTTACATCTCTGTCCTGTTTACTTATCTCTTTTTAAAAGCTCTCTCCTTCTAGCTCTTACCCTGAGTTTTTCACTGCTACCTGACTCATAAATCATCCAACTGGGCTCCATGAACCTCTTTTACCTATAAACTCCGGAGCACACCATTCAGCGGCCGCCTGAGCTCTGCCTCCTCCGCTTAACACTTTCTTCCTTTCTGATTCGGTGGCCTCTCCTCTTTATAGAGTCAGATTATTATTCCGTCTGCAGTCACTAAGGAGATACACACACCATCCATCACAATGTACAAATTCTCAGTGCGCAGATTTGGTTGGGCTCTAATTAAAAACCCCTTCCACTCGTTTTCTTGAGAGATAATTAGACTTTCATCTCACCAGGATGCCACATCCATAGATCCATTCTTTTTTCTCCAGGAAGCCTATAGGAGGAAAAATGAATTCAAGGGCTTTAAACTGCTTTCCTTAAGGGTGCCAGTCAATAATTAAAGGTATCGTTATTCTTCTTTTTCTGTTTTTTTAAAAACACAAATTCAAAAAAATGAGTGGAAAACCATTAGATGCTAATTCTAATATCTTGAATTCTTAAAGAGGAGAGTTTCTCTTGAATAAATAATCAAGGTTGGACTCTGTGTGGGTGTTCATATAGACTCTAGGTCTTTTAAGAATCCAAACTGATGCAAGGCTCTACTTAAAGAGTCTATGTAAGGCTGTGATGGGAGTTTGGAGGCCGAGGAGCTCTGGGCCTGATAGGAGACAGCTGGAAGGGTTGAATTATTGAAGAGCACGGACCAGCTCTGAAACACGGGCCATGTCCTCCCAGCTGCTCCATGTGCTGAAGCCGACACTTCAGCAGTCGTCAGACGTGTGCAGCTAACAGGGTCCATCTGTTATTGAGGCGTAATGAACGCAGACATAGCCATGGAGAAATGAATCACTGCCACTTTATTAGTGCATCACAATGGTAATGACTGTGCCATCCGTGCAGTCACAACAGTAATAATTATGTTATTTGATATTATAATGATAATTAGAATGCAGATGATGGAAGGGGAAAACGGTGCTGATGATACAGGTGATGTGTGTCTGTAATGATGATGACAGTGCACAAATGCATGGTTTGGAAAAAAAATATTGACTTGTGGAAAACATTTACATTTGTGCTCATTATGCATGCATGAAGCAGGAGCAATTTGCATCCTAGCAGTGGACGAGGGGTACCTGCAGGCCCGGAGAAAAATAACAAAACATAAAAGTCACTATAGCTGTAATTGTTGACAGTTTCATGTAAACACCTGCCATAAGGAAAACTCATCATTCTAATGTACTACAGGGCAGCGTTGAAAGGCACACCGAGTCCAACCTCCAAAATCAATACCCAGCATGCCTTTCATTACATAAGTGAAATCTGTATTCATCTCAGAGATATATATTTATCCCACTTATATCCTTGGTCTAAGAGTAAATTCATTTAGTAATGATTATCTGACTCAGGTAAAACCATTTTCATTCACTTGTTACCCTGAGTTAGTGACAAGGGCACAGCAGGGGTCACTTTTCAGCAGTTTTTAGTTTGAATTAGCACCATCAGCGCTTGGTCTGGACTGTGTTTAAATGAGAAATATCCATTTGCTTTAAGATCGTCTTATCAGAGACAGTGCAGTGACAAGAGACAGAAGGAATGTGTCTTAGCTTTTGTACCGATGCTTTGCTTTGAAAGTCGACAGAGAGGTTGTGTGGGGGCGTTTCATCAGTGTCTTTACCCTGGAGAACTGCACTTAGATAAAAATACTTAAACCCCCATAGCTGCCTCTGGGGTAGCTTTATATTCAATGTATTTTTATGTCTAACTTGGACATTTTTTTAACTGGTGGTAATGTTTCTTTTATTATTTTCTAGCAAAATATTGTAAACAGCAAAACCATTTTAAAATGTCATTTTCTTTCATGTTTTCCTCATTTTGTTGGGATTCTACCAAGACTAAAAGAAATAAATAATTTCTCCAGAATCATTTCTTTTTTTTTTCCAATAATAAAAATTTAGCAGTGAGTTAAGGCAAATGTACGTAGTTTTTATTTCCAAATTGGCATTTTAAACTGTCATTGTGGAACATTTCAGTGCAAACACCTGTCACATTTTCTTTGAATGGTTTTGGAATCATAGTTGTCTGAGTTCAATTTAGTTGAATTAATCTTTGTTAAACGGTTTACTTAGTGTTGTGTCTTTACAGTTTTTCTTTATTTTTAATTCTGGTGTCTGTTATTCCCCTCACTTTTGCCAACCTATAGCTGTAAATAAGAAATCTTTTTTCTTCTTCTTTGTAAAACAAAGTTTTTGGAAAATACATAAAGTCTGTTTTTGTACCTGTTATTTTGAACCTTCACAATTTTGTACCTTTGCACGTTAGTAATTCTAAGCAGTCAGAATGTCCCATTTGACATTAGAGTCAAATGTCCCAAACAGGGTTTGGATTCATAATCAACTGAAATAAAATATTCAGAAACAAATCTGAAATTAAACTTTAACAATGAATTGTTATATTCAAAAATGTTTAGAACTTCCTGCATGTTTTGTTTTGGGGGATTTTATGTTTTGCCAAATGTAGAGTAGTAGATAACTCTAAAGTGGAAAACAACTACATTCACTGAGTTTTCTGGGGAACATAACTTTAGATTATTTGCAGAAAACTTGTCTGGTTGCAGGTTACTATTTAAAGAACTTCTCTAAAATATTAAAATAAAAGTATTAAATACAGCAAGGAAGCTGAAATATCAAGACACAGGGCTGCTTGATACAATGGTGTTTGCAGCCAATCCAGGAGAAGTTAGCTTCTGCAGCAGCACCAAGACATTCCCACTGTATTAACACAAATTATGTGAACTGTTAAAATAGGAAGGTTTTTAGAGGGGCTCTCAAGTAGATATTCACAGGTAAAAGCATTTCAACATTTGTAAAGGTTAAGCTAACTTTTAGTCAGTATGACTCAACTTACGATGCACAAAAACTGGAACAAAACTAACCAGCTCTAAAAGAATTAGAAAAACCATCACAGACTGTTTCTGCCTGACAAACTGGCAACCCATGGAGACCTCAGGTCTGGATTACTCCGAGCTCATTTTACACAAACATCACACAACAGGAACAGAGATTTCTAAATAGAATCTTATGTGTGTATATGTTTTTGTTTTTAAATACACAGATTTTCTCTTGCTAAAAATGTGCAACTTTGTCAGGTTCAGCCCTGTTAAAAGTAAAAAAATAAAATAATTTTTTAAATAAAATTCTTTCAACTCCTCAAGCTCATCGAGATAAAACAGTTACCAGCTGCATCCCACAAGGGTACATTTGGAATTTCACAGACCATAGAGTTCGCTCTCCGTTTCATTTGCACAGCTATTCAATTTGTTTCTCTCCGTTTCAAAGCAGAAAGATAATTGTAGCTGGCACTATCAGAAATCATTTCGTCCATCGTTACAAGATAATGTTACACAAGTTTTTGTGTCAAGTTGATGTAATTACCATCTGAATTAATAGCGCCTGGGCCTTCGATCAGATCTGCTTCAACATCAATAACAGACACTGAAACCCTTGCAGTGTCACCATTGACCATTTTCCTCTCCAGTTGTGAGAATGTACGTACATTACAGCATGACATCTTGTTTCCATACAATTACTATGGATGTGCTTGTTGAGTCAGGCAAGTGTTTACATGTGGAAGCCATTCTCTGAGCTGTTGCTCTTACTGTGGGAGTTCTCATTAGCAGCGACATCAGTAGCTGGAGCTCAGCATCACACCCTTGATCTTTTTCAGTTGGCCTTACATTTCTAGGCATGTTCTGTTTCATTCACGTACAGCTGATTTGCAGCATTACTATGACAATTCCTTGGAGTAAACATGTTGCTGGATGTTGACGAAAAACTAACTTGTTTTTGGTTCCCTTATTAAAACTACCTGTAGCAATGACGGTAGTTTGCTGTCTTAGTCCTACTCTAATTAGCTGCTACAAGGATCTGCAGAGAACAACAACATCTTTGCTGCTCTGCAGGGGGTAGCAGAGGGTCAAACAGAACTGAGCACCGAACAGAAAACAGCAGCTCACTCCAGTTTAGCAGCTTTTAGCATCCTAGGTACAATTATGGAAAACTACATGGAAAAGCGACTCCAGCTACACTGACCTGTTCATCATGACTGTGCATCTTCTACTTAAAAAAGACAACGCGGACTGCTTGCTGTTTTGTAAGACACACCTGGACTCAGCAGGGATATGCTTAGGAACAGTTTGAGACTATTTGGGATGTGGATCATTGTTGTGAACATTACTCTGAGTTTCTGATTCCTGTCCTGCTTCAGGGAGAGTTCTTCCACAGCAAAACGCTGCTCGCTTTCAAAGACCCCATGCTGGCGTGCCAGAGCATCAGCTCCATCCGCGCACCATAACCGAAAGCGATCCCAAATGTCTTGTGGCATAAGATAAAACTTCAAACCTCTGCACTCATTAATTAGCAGAGAAGCATGATTCTTGCTGTATCGACATGAACAGAAAGGCTGACTGGTATCAGCTTCTGTGTTTTTTCCTAAAACATATTTTAAAATGTCTTCAGATTGATCACAAATAATATGTGGGGGAATAAGATTGCAGTGTTTTGAAAAAGCACTCATGCCCCTTGGTCATTTTCATATTTTGTTACACTACAAAGAAATGAGTGTACATCACTGAGAATTAGTGGGATCACCACAAAGTTCTATGTGATTGTGAAATGAAAGAAAAATAAACCATAGTTTCCAACATCTCTTATATATGACAATCTGAAAGTGTTACATTGCCGTTACTCCCAAGTCTCTCGTCTCTACCACCTTTCAGTGACATTTCTGTCCATTCCTGTTAGCAAAATAACTCAAACTCAGACGGAGAACATCTGTGGACATCAACTTTCAAATGTTGAAACAGATTCTTAAATAGTGTAGGACTGAACTCTCTCTGACTCTCTGACTTTGCAGGATGAACAGATGTGTTGATGATGACAGGGTTAGAGACTTTTAGATGGTCTGAATGCAGCTTGAACTACGTTTCCAGATGTCAGACAGTGTTTTTAGAAGAGTGTAAAGCTGTATGTTAGAAACTTCAACACACAGGTTGGCGCACATGTTAAAATCAGTTGGATGGATAAAACAGCCCCACATGTAACATACCATAAGCAAACTTACACATTGTTTATACAATTCAAACTAACATTCTCCACCCAGTTCCACATCTTTAAGCTTCTCGGAAAAATCCGCTTTCCTATGTGATTACAACTAGTTGACGTGAAACATAAAGAGTCACATCAGAGCACAGAACTGACTTGTCTAAAAGTCGACCAGTTGGTGCAACCTTCACCATAAAGACCAGAGTGTTTTTTTCATCAACATATTCTCGTACTGTGGGCATCTCTGTTGTTTCTCGGATTGTCTATGTTGTCAGTTTAGGTGGTTTATTTACTACTAGGTGACCTAGTAGGTGAGTGGACATTATATAGGGGTGTCAGAGTAAAGGGGGCAGAAGGCAACTGCAGGAACCAAGCATCTGTTCCCTTAAGTTTAAACTATCTTGTATAGCAGGGGTGTCAAACTCCAGTCCTGAAGGGCCGCAGTCCTGCAACTTTTAGATGTGCCTCTGCTGCACTACAGCTGAATAGATTAATTAGGTCATTAGCAAGGCTGGGAGAACTGATCTACACAAGGAGGTAATTAAGCCATTTCATTCCAGTGTTTTGTATCTGTGGCACATCTAAAAACTGCAGGACACTGGCCCTTGAGGACTGGAGTTTAACACCTGTGTTGTATAGTTTAAACCTAATCTTTGGTTTTCAATCATACAAAATTGGAGTTAGCAGTTGTAGGTGGCAAAGGTTTATGGGGTATGAATACTTTTGCAAACCACCTGTGCTGTAAATCTGACGAGCAAATATTACATTTCATTTAATAATTCTTGCTTTGCTGCTTTCAGCTAACAGTAAATTAGGTTTCAGAAATATGTTACATTAAGATATAAAAGTAAGTGTTCTAATTTTGCATAAAAAATGGCTGTAATTGTATTTTACTTATAATTAAAAAGGAAAACAAACATAAATTACCTTGAGAATATGCATTATTGCATATTCCCAGCATAAACCCCCAAAGGTAAGAGGATTGATTACATGGCCCTGTCTTCTCCTGGCCTAATTAAAGATCTAAGCGATAGCCTCTCTTGGGGTTATCTCAGCTGTTTCATCCGTATGGCATGTGATCCTGATATGTAGCTCACATCTTGTACCTATAGACATAAAATGCACTTAATTCAACTTAATTTGTACCACTAAGTTCACCGTCATTTCACCACACAGAATCTATTTGTCAGGCTGATTAAACAGTCGTCCAGCTTCATGTGGAGGAAACGAACACGAGGAAACAAAAACAGCTCAGAGATTTTCAACTTTTCTCCCAAAGCATCACATCAGGAATTTCTCCTTCGATGTGGGGAAGTGGAAATGACACAACCTCCACCGTGAAACCTGCTGTGAAAGCTGTCATAGCTTTTACCGTTTCCATGGCGTCCTCCAAATCATTCATAATGCATGACAACAAAACAGATGGCGAGGCATAAATGTAAGTCAATGCCATTGATTCAGTGATAGATGCCAATCAAAGCGCTGCCAGTGATGGCTTTGATGAGGGGGGGATGATGAGAGTTAACATGCTTCATTATGCTTTCTCATTATCTGGAGGAAGGCACGGCAGCAAGTTTTCACAAATGGACCTCTCGCCTTCACAACAGCTTCATTTGATTCCAAATCAATAGTTCTCTCACTAACCTGAAAGAAAACAGTGATTAAAACGGAGCCACAATTCTCTCAGCACTCTGGAGGACCTGCTCCTTTGGCTTGGCAAGAAATTTAATTTGGAAATCAGCATCGCTTAAACAAATCTTTACTCAGCAAATGGGCGAACATTGTCTTTTGGTGAGTGAAGTCAGTGGGGATAGGAGCGGTGTCCAATCCTGACGGGAAGCTCTATTGCCAGGAAAACAATTCGATTGCGGTGCTAAGATTGGTTATTTGTCTCAATAGCTTACATTATTCCTCCCAATTCATCCCAATTAAAACATCTGAATAGGTTCAGTCCCAGAAAAAAGCCTGAGTCGCTGCTCAAAAACATATCGACACCGGGATGATTGATTTAGATTGAATTCTTCAATCTTACAGTGCCTTGAAAAATGATCTATCCCCGTACAGATTTCTTCCATTTATGTGACACAAAAATATTTTAGACCATCAAACAATCTTTAATACCAGACAAACAGAACCTGAATGGATACAAAAAGCTGTTTTCAAAGGTTGATTTATTGAGGTCTTCCCAGCAGTCCCAAAGCTTTAGTAATGGCTTTGTGTTCTTTTTCTTTTTTGTATTTCTCTCTTTCCTTCATTCTCTTTTTCTTTCTTTCAACTATCATTTGAAACATGCGTCTTGTATTAACTCAGGTTACCTGTGGCTCATATAAAAATTTTGTGAAAATATGAAGCATGTAAATGTTACATAAAAAGCAAAAGAAGAAATGTCTAATGGCAAAAACTACTTTCTACAGCACTGGACATTTCAACCACACTTCTTCAGTCAATGAAAAATGAAAAGTAAATCTGAAAATGTGAGCTATAAGGCACTTTGTCATCAAGGCTGAATAGTCGGGTCAAAACTTTCTGTAATGTCTGCAGAAAAGAGGACAATACAGAACCCAGCAGGCGCAAAGGTGCAGAGCAGGAGAGGTTGTAAAACTTTATTCCTTCATTTTAATCAATAACATTTTAAGATATCATTGGTTCCAACGTGCAGCAGGTGTTGTGTTTGCATTTATATGTGTTGTGAAGCTGAATGGGGAGATCTGAACAGGGAAAGCAGAGTAAACTTCATGAATCAAAAGTTGAGGAATCATCAATACATTTGAGCATCCGGTTCTGATTTTTAATGTTATCAATGGGACTATTTGAGGTGTTAGGAAAATACTATAATACATCTATAAATACGAATATGAAAAAGTTGATTCACACTCATCCTGTTTGCTGTATGAATTGTTTAAACTAAATTTAGACTCTTGTTTTGCAGACTTTTCTGCTTTGGAGGGAAGTTGATCTTTCTTTGACTTTTCAATTATTTAATGACTTGCTTATGAATTATTTACTCAAGGACTAGGAATATGTTTAAATATTCAACTTTACTTAATCTAATGATTGTATTCATTATTCTCCAACACAATAATACTTGTTAGACAATGCATGCCCAAGGTTTATTAAACTGAACAACAACTATTTGATGTGGAGCCACCCACCTGGTTCACCATATATATATTTTTCAGAAGATGAGACATAGCAAAAAAAATATTCTTGATTGTTACTATTTATTATTATTATTATTATTATTATTATTATTATTATTATTATTATTATTATTATTATTATTATTATTAAGCTTAAAAATAATGATGAGCAATAGGATCCCCAAACCACTAAAAAACAGCTCAGCAGAATAAAATCACCTTAGGGTAAGATTTTTAGGAAACTTTAAAATGTTTGTGTAATTAAATAGGCAAAGATATTTTAATTACACAAACATTTTAAAGTTTCCTAAAAATCTTTTTTATAAATCTACTGTATATTAGTTAGAATGAAAAAGTAAAGCTAATTAAATAAAATCTGATCAAATTTGTTGCTTATTGGTATTTCTCAAAGGATCCTTGTGTTTGTTATTTGCCAGACCCTGGTAATGTGTACAGTCTGCAAACATTATAAAAAAATACAATATTTATATTCTTGGTTTTTGTTTGTGTCTGGGATTTTGGGGATTTACGTAGACTTTAGGATTTTGGCTGGATTTTTGTTTGACAAACAAAAACATGGTAAAATTTGTGCTCTCTGATTTAACTATACCACATCATACCAGTTTATTTGGTCAGCACTTCAGAAATACTGAACAAAATTATACAAGACCAAACATAAAAAGCACAGGTCAGCGCCTGACAGACATCAACACAGAAACGTGTATGTAAAATATTAACATTTTGTAAACGATGTTAAATTTTAATTATTTTAACACCTATTTAGGTTATTTTATTTGTACATGAAAATCCCAGAATACATTTTTTACTAGGTCTACACCAAAGAAACATAACTATACTTTTGTAAAAGGGTTTAAAAGTTGAGTTTTAACAAAATCACCCACCATTTTTAGTTCTTTTGTTTTACAAAAAGAAGTTTTACTTTATAAAATATTTTTTTGCTTCATTAGTAAATAACAGAAGCAGTATAATTATTCAGCTTGGCACAATGACTTGAGACAGTAATCACCATTACTGAGAGTAATTACTACCTGGGTTATTTGAAACATAATCCTAGATGTGAACAGAGATCAGTTGTTAATGGGCATCTTGTCCCTGTGCTGAGTGATAAACACACTCATAAGAACTGAAAACATAAAGGTGAATCTCAGGCGCATTAAAACCTCGTGGCTATTTGTTAACCTTCTAACCCTAACAGACCTGAGTTACTGCAAACAAAGTCTTCCTAGACGCAGAGACTTTAAAATATGACTTAAAAGAAAGCAGAAAAGCATAAAAAAATATAAAAAATTTAATTTATTCTCCTGCAAATCCAGATTATATTCCACTAAAAAAGCTTCTGTTTGACATTAAGTATGCTGTGGTAGTTTTCTCATATTAACTTGCCTTTAAAGGAGCTTACCTCTGCAGGTGCAGTGCAGCATCAGGACAGCAACATGCCGAGCCATTTATAGCGCAGATTACAGCACAAGCTATTTTCAGGGGCAGGACACAGTGGCATTTGTGAGTAAAAGACTTAGTTTGTTTTTTTAAAATCAAAATAGTATCTTTTCAAATGAGTCCAAGTAAATTTAGATCAAATAGTCTACTTTCTTATAATGAACAAGTTTTTCAAGAACAAATAAATAAAAAACTATTTTTTATCAACAGTATTACAGTCCATCAGGAGAGGTCAGAAGTACAGCCTCTGGCAGCGAATCTTCACTTATTGCTGCCTGTCTACATGACAAAGGCTGGATTGACACTTGCTTTCCTCTGTTGCAGGATTTCTAGTCTAAGTTGTCAACAAACTTGACAAATTGCTTCGTAACCAGAGTGTTCAAAAGAAACCATTGTCATAACCGTTAAGCATCAACAGGAGAAGGAGGAAAGAAAATTCTCTTCAGCTTAGGACCAAACCAGCCCCACACACACGCATGCACACACCCTCACAAAATGGAAAATTATTATTATTAATATTATGAAAAGCAATTCCTAGTTTCATAATTTTTCAAAAAGCTAAAATAATACTTTCATACATTTAATTTATTCTCTGTTCTAAATGATTGTCATAAATGTTCCAACACACATTGCTCTGACTTCAGAACTACCACATTAACAGACACATAGTGCTATGAAAAAGTTTTAGAGATATCATCTGTTTTTGTCAGACTTTAATGATTGAGCTCAAACTAATTTTAATATCACATATAGATAACCAGAGTAGAAAAGCTGTTCTGAAAATAGGATTCTATTAACTATGGGGAAAAAAGATGTCCAACCCAAACTGGTATTCTGTGGAAATGAAATTACTCCTTTTATTTTTAAATATTGTACTAAACGTAATATTTTAACTTTTTTATTGTTTCAGTTTACCACCATCTTACCTGTACAATAACAAAACCCAGAACCTGTCAGATAACATGAAGTAGGCTGAGCAATATCTGATCTGATCAGAAGAAGTTTGAAACCAGGCTGGAAACATTTCAGGTTTAGTAAAGGGTTAAAACTGAGTTTAGAGGCTCGAGTGAATCACAGTGAGATCCACCATCGACCATTAATGCAGGTCATCACAAAAAACAGAACAACATCGAAAGCTTTTCATAAGTCAGTGTTCATGATTCAACAATAAGAGAGAGACGGGGCATCAACGGTCACCACCAGGTCAGAACCAAGGCTGCCCTGTTGCATCTGGTGCAAAACAGAATTATCTTCCTCAGAACATTTTGACTTTTCATTAGTTGTATGCAAAAATCATCAAAATTAGCAGAGACAATTGCTTGAACCGTTTAATTCTTTGAGTTTTAACTCTGAATTCAGTAAGTGAAATTAATTCCGTTTAGGATTATATTCTAACATATTAAGATCCACTTCAGCAAGAGCATAAACATTTACTCTAACTTTAGTATTTAGGCAAGGACAGCAAAATAAGGATTTTCTAAACCCCACAGAAAATAGACCCCAGAGTCTCGCAGACGAGCATTAAGGCATTGAGGAGATTAGATGGTTTTCCTCTGCCAGTGCAAACATTGTTCGGGCTAATTAGCACATTTTCTGGTATAATTTTCTCTAAGTAGGTTGTTTACAAACCCCCTCACTGTCACACCGCATAAAGGGGAAAGGTGACTTAAACAGATTAATACCCACACCCTTTCATCCATTTGCAATGAACAGAAAGGAGGTAATGTAAAGGGAGACAAAGAGCAAAAACTTGGTCAAATTACTGCATTAGGTAAACTTTTATCTCCTAATGGCCGGGTGTTTTATGTGCCTGCTAACAGAAAACAAATTAAGCAGCTAATGATATGGATTTATGCACATTTTTAAAATAGGTACTGACTTAATAATGGCTTGTTCTTAGGAATATGAAAATTGGATGTTGCAAATTTAATCGAAGAGGGGAAGTAAAGCAACAGATCATAATGAGGATTTACACAAGAACAGGGACCCGGAATGTCCCTGACAGACTTTAAGTCTGTAGCTACTTTAAAGACAAACAGTGCATTTCCATCTGATGGCTTGATTAACAGCAGAAGAGTACAACTCAACACAGACTGAGTGAGCGCTGGCACTGCACTTTAACAAAGCTATCAACTTCTTACAAAGCCTTTATTGATCAGCTGTGCCTCAGTCAGTCAGCAACTGACACAAAGACAAAACAAGGTATTGATTTGCAAATGAAAGAAGAAATTCACAGAAATTGTCTAAATTTAAGACAACTTGAAAATTGACAGAAGTTACAACAACTCTGTTCTCTTATTTCTAAAAGCCTTACGTAAAGTTACAAAAGATGTTAATCATCACTCTGTATAAAACCTTTTTCACCTCAGCTCAACATAAAGTTGGGTCCAATGATGCACAGGTCTTACAAAGGAAGTCAGCTTAAAAAGTGATCTGCAAAGATTTTCAAACTAAATGCACTTTCCAATTATTTGATATCAATTCCTTCTCAAGACAGTTCTTTCCATCCTTAGGGACTCAAAGAAGAATTTATCTCATTTTGGAACAAATCCTAAAAGATTTGGAGCCCAGAGACTATCTTCAGGGCAAACTCCTCACTGTTCCAAATTTGTTTTGGCACTCTGAGGGTGCAGAAGTAATTCTGTGATAACGTTCCAAATTACTAAAAGCAATGATGACATAGGACCTAAGAAGTAATTATTTACTCCTTAAATAGGTTACCAGGTTGGCCTTAAGCTGCAAAGGCTAATTAATAAGGTGGTAGGCTCACTCTCTGCTGGGAGGCTGTATTCCCTGTGTGCCTCCAAGTGTTTCCTCTTTAGTGCAGAACAACATTGAACACAAAGCCCTTGACCCCAAAATGGTCAAACTTAAAGCAAATAATGGATCTTCAGCTCAGATTGAGTTTCTCCTGCAAAAGGATAAAATCTGCAGACAGGTGAAAATAACTGCTTATCCAGCTGGTGGATGTCCATCCACATTTCACTTTAAACCAAAGATTACACGCTTCTGAATCAAGTCAAACATGACTTATTCTCTTTTCAGTGAAACTTTATCATCAACAGTAGTCAAAGCCTTTGTTATTCAGCAGCTTTTTGCCTGTTTCCCTGGTATTTTGACAGTTTACCTATAATGACCCGTTTTAAGGCATTGAGGTTGGAAAGCCTCTTTGGCATCAGTCTAATCTTTCGTTCCTTCCATAGATCCTGGGTCACCCCAAAACACTGATATTGCTTCCAGTCAGAAGAAACATGCTGGTGGAATTAAAGATTATTTTAAGCCTAAAACAGCCGGAGGTATGAATAATTAGGAGCATAACTGTTTTTCATCCCTATTCAAGAATCATTTCTGAATGATCATTTCATCATTTCAGATTTTATCTGAATCTTGACTATACAAATAGTTTGTTTTTCCTCTGAAACTGATGGACTTTTCCTCCTCCTCACATAGTGGCTTGACAGAAAATCTCCAACAGCCCCACTCTTCAGGTGCTGGTTGTCTCATCACAACACTACACCACGGAGTTAAAAAAGATACAGTTAATCAGTCGCTCCATCAAACAATTTGAATTCCTCCTCAGCATGCTAAGGTTACTCCTCGTCAGGCAGTTGTGCGTCTTATCAGAACATTTCAGGCAGTCTGGAGTAGAGAAAAAGGGAAAAGACAGACATGACCCTGCCAGAGCTGGAAAAAGTGCCTCTTCTTGCTCTTTTATGCGTGAAGAGGAATTTCAATCTCAAGAGTAATACCTGTGGTTTTGTGATACATCTGCCAAGACATTTTTCAACTAAAGACATCTCCATCCTCTCCCTCCCTCTTAAAAGACCCTTTGAAGATGTTATGGGATCAGGCTTTATGCAGCAGTTGTATCCAATGCAGCAGGAAAATCCAAGAGTTTGCAATGTAACAACACTTTACTTTCAGGGGAATAGCCCCACAACCATCCCATTTTCTTTTTATATCATGTTTTTATAGTTGTTTTACCGACGTTCAAATAACTCGCACACCTCAGTAGGCTGTCAAGCAGACCGTAGCCTCATGGAAATCTGATTCCGAGTGATCTTCAGCTTTGTCATGCAAGTACGAGACTGCAGTTTTATTAATCTGTGTCATAAAAATGGATTGAACAATAGCACCGTGTGGTTAATGCTTCAGCCCCATCCTCTGGAACACAGGCACAATTACATTGTGATTGACTCAGCTGGATCTCTAAAGCTACTCATGAACACCGCTCTGCCTCTTCCCTTTGTCTAACTGCTTTTTCCCCTCCCAGCTGAGTGACCTTAATGGACCCGTGGTATGCGAAGTGCATCTAAAACCCTCTACCCGCGTGTTTAAATGTATCACTTGTGACAGCGAAAGGAGGAGTGAAGAGTGATTTCAATAACTGGAAACAACAGCACAGAAGTCAATGCAATAGAATTAGGAAGTCTGGTCCCAGAAGTTATCCTGAGAGGTTCTATTCTTTACTCCAACTTACAGGCTGCATTCAATGTTTCACATTGATGTACGTCTTTGTTCAGTTTTATTGAAATCAACTCCCAAGATGAAAAAATAAATAAATAAAAATCATACATAGAGGAAAAAGTGAAATAATAAATAAGAGCACTGCTCTCATTCTAGTTGTCGACTTATAATGTGTAGCAAAAATGCAACGACTTATTGTGCCATTAATCATAAACCTACTGCACAGCAAAGGAAGGAGAGCACATTATACTTTATTAAACACACTGTAACCTAAGCAAATAACTGTCTGGATTTAGATTCAATTTATTTCTTATTTTAAGAACAAAAAGCTTGCTTATGTAAGAAAAAAAATAAGCTGGCAGATTGTTCATGAACAACGGTCAGGGACAAATAGGCTCCTCCACTTGAAAGGAAAACATCAATTACCAACAACAAACAAAGTTAACAAAAAAAGGTCACAGTATAGAAAGCTACAGCAAGAAAACAAAATGGTTGCCTTAACCTCTGCATACATTTTAGTCACTTCAGTGGACTGCTATTCAAATGCTGTTTTTTCCATCTATATGTTTGCTTATGTCAGACTTTCATATAAACTCCTTCCCTTGGATGCTTAAACAGTGGTTCTATAATCTGTCATAAGAGGAAACAAATTAGGATTCATTTTTCAAAGTCATACTTTAACCAAGTTATTCATTCATTTATAAATGTTAGTTTCAAACTATTTCATTAGCAGTTTAGCAGTTTGGTTTAGAAACTAAATATTTAGCTCAGAACAAAATATTTAGTGAGGAAACTAAATAATTACCATTATTTAGTTTAAAACAAATTAGCTTCAAACTAACCTTTTAGCTCAGTGCTAAGTACTTCCCTAATATGCAAATTCCCTTACTGATGACGACCAGAAGAGGACTGCCAAAATAAAAGTTGGGCCGTGGTACCTTTATCATAAACCTCTGCTGGCTTTACTAATTATCTTAAATTTTTGCTCATGGGAGCCAGAGCAGAACAAAAACCATAAATCCAATGAAAAAAGCCAGCAGGGAGTGTGAGCAGAAGAGGGGTTTAAATACTGAGGGTGAATGCTGAAACAAAAGACCTGATGAACTAACAGGTTGAGAGCAGAAGACAGGCTGAGGAGAGAGAGAAAGAGAGAGAGAGAGAGAAATATAAACATAAGTAGAAACACTTAGGAGGACTGAACTTAAGTAAAACAGAAACAAGACTGATCTAATCAAAGAAAGAAACTAAGGAAAACAGAATAATCAAACCTAAAAACAGCTCAAAACATCCCAGGAGATAAAAGAATGAGCCATTAAAATGCAAATACAGATATTTACCTATGACTGTACCACAACACTGACTGTACCAGCAAAAGTTTGTTTTGAGAGGTTGAGCTTTTATTTTGACAATCCACTTCCGGTTATTGCCAAGTATCTTTTTGTATTAGCTAAGTATTTACCTCTGAGCTAAATATTTAACTAAATCCATTTTCAAGCTAAACTTTTAAATTGAAACTAAATATTTACTATAAGGCTGAATATTTAGCTTGGTAACTATTGGTTGGAGCTATATGTAGTTGGAGTTAAATACTTGGCTTACGAGTTAAATATTTGATTTGAAACAGTTACATTTTGTAAAAGAAAATGAATAACATTGTGAAAATAACTGAAAAATTAACTCCAAGTTTTTGCTCTAATGTCAGGCTAAAGAACTACAATTATTCCTGTTAATTTTTGACTAACTTTACAAACTGAACCCATATTTCTGAAGCCTGACCCTTTGGGTGAACTGTACTGCATATTTAGGTTTTTCTCTGCCTAACCTTAATGAGCAGGTGATTACAAGGTTTCAGCAACATGATCAGGAGGTAATGAAAAGTGTCCAGGAACACAGACGCATAAAAAACATAAAGAACTGAGCAGGACTGAGAACCACTGTTCTGTCATGCCTTCAATTGCCACCTAACTGGTCAACTAAGATCAACAAAAACATATCAAAACTCATGTGACAGATGCCACACAATTACAGTCACATTTTCTGATAATAGATTTCAAAATCCATGACCAAGTGTATGATGTCCATCTTCCTAATGGTGCCCTCTGGAGTCTCAGAATCAACCCTATCCCTAACCCAACATCTGCAGGCATACAGAAATACTACGCACCTTGGAAGTGCCAGCCCTTTACTGGTTTCAGATCCTCACAGGTAACTTACAACACTTACCCACTTAATAAAAACACATCAGTAAAAGATCATTTCATGCATGAAAAGGTTGAATTTATTCTGAGAGCAGTGATTTCTGTTTCTTTGCTCTGCAAACATTGTTTTTCCAATCCTAAAGTGAACCTGGACATCTTTTGTGTTGAACAAAACGAGCTGTGTGGTTGTGTTTTCCAATAAGCAGTCATTTGACCGCAGCCCATGACAACAAACCATTATGCAGCCCACACTGTGGGGTACGCTCCTGTATGAAACTTGCTTCTTCTCCCCATGGGGCAGCAGCCCAGCATAAATGACATCTAACTGGCCACCATCCTGCTCCTGCTTAGCTATGCAAGTCATTAGAAGTGCATGCATGGATTTATCTTTAATCCTGCATGTCTGACAGTCTGTTCGGCAAGCTTTCACAAAATAAAAAATAACCAACATTGGATGCTCTCAAACATAAATTTGCAGGCGTCTCAAACATTCAGTCACAAATAATACAGCTGTATCTAAGCCCCTGCAGACTATGTAGATGCCTCACTGACTGTGCAGATTTAGCAATATGATCTGAAGACCTGACATAACGGAAGGTAAAAAATGGTTTATGCAATCGACGGGCTAAAATGAGGTCTTGTTATTGAATGACATTGGCTCTTCTTAGCATATGTGCATAGTATGTAAAT
Organism: Xiphophorus maculatus; assembly: GCF_002775205.1. Taxonomy (NCBI): domain Eukaryota; kingdom Metazoa; phylum Chordata; class Actinopteri; order Cyprinodontiformes; family Poeciliidae; genus Xiphophorus; species Xiphophorus maculatus. The sequence continues at coordinate 2,443,506 of NC_036465.1, forward strand.
CTCTATATAGGGTAAGTGCATTGTCAGTGGAGATTGTGCATCAAAAAATGCAATGCAAGCATTTATGTGATTTATCTTAAGGCTTCCCGACAACACGTGAATAATAAAAAAGACAGCTTCTGCTTGGCCTAACAAGACCAGGATGGATTTTTCTTTTCTTCACCGGTCAACATTTCTGACAAAAGCTTTTATTTATTTTTTTCTATTTACTTTCTATAAAATGAGAAATGCCTATAGAGCCATATAAATATATCAAAACAGTCAGCTCCATGGGGTAGATTTACTATTGGTAGTCATTTTCACCAAAACTTTGATATAAGCTCCTACATGTTATGAGAAGTACCAGGGTGTAATAAATTACAGATCGTTATTTTGTTGTCCAATTAAATTATTAAAGCCAAATATGAGACTAAATTATATCAAAATAAAAAGGGAACCAATCGGCTCCTTTACGTCTTCATACATCTGTTCCCCAGTATGAATATAAGCCAAAGGCTCAATAAGAGGTGCATTAAGATTCCTTTATGTAATAGACAAATCACTACTGCATAAATGTAAGATGGTGCTTAGCCTCCTTCACTCTCAGATCCCTAAACTCCAGTCACCTAATTACCAAATGAAGAATACCTGGGTATAATTTAAGATAAGATGCTGTGTGAAGACTTTAGAGGTTTGATAGAGAAGATTATTGAACAAACTAAGGAACACAGCAGATGGGTCAGGGATAATGCAGTAGATAGGCTGAAAGCAAAGTTAGATTATAAAACAATATTCCAAGCTTTGAGCATCTCAGAATTTTGTTCAGTCCATCATCTGAATCTGAAAAAATGTTGCACAACCACAAATCTACCAGACAAAAATGTAGGACAACTATTAGTCTTTCAGTCTGCAAATCTGGACCTTATGAAATCTAAAAGCCATTGTGGAAAGAATATTTTTCACCAGTCATGTTAGGGACACTGCAAATATGATGGTGTTCTGGTCAAAAGAGACAAAAATTGATGCAATATGTGGAGGAAGACTAGCACAGCACTATCAGATTAATTATGTTAAAATGACCCCATCAAAGTCCAAATTAAAATCTGTGGATAGATATGAAAGGTGATGATCACAGCAGCTCCCCATTCAGTGAACCCCTAATATCACCAGGGATTAAAGGTGACAACTACTTGTGAATAGTTGCAATCCACAAATAAGACCCCCTGTTAAAATGCTTATAGCTGCCCATTTCACCACCCCAAACACCAAATACCTTAATGTGCATTGGCATGTACCATCTCAGTACTACTGAAGCCAACATGTACAGTCTACATTATCTCTACTTATGGGAGTACAACCAATCAGCAGCAAATGTATTGTGTTCCTGAATTGACTGCCAATACCAGCCAATAATGTGTCAAGTCTCATTGAAATAGTTGGTCCAAAATACCTCAAACTTTGCCCAGCCAGACCGTCTTAAAAGCTTACAAAGAACAAGATACAACTCAGATACAGTAACTATCATGCTTAACGTGACTACATCCATGACAATAGGAACATTTTCATTCTTCAAATGAAATCTTGACCAAATCCCATGGGGGTTGTATTTAATAGTAAAGCCAAATACATCAGCAGATTGAACACCGCAGCTTAATGACGATATCATTTTATGAGTCCAGGGTTACTCTTAGTTTCCTGTCATCTGGAAAAAAGTAAAACTGTAAAGACATTAAACATTAAACCCAGATGACTTTTTAAAATATAAACCTTTCAAAGCAATTAACTGTAATCAATTCCAAAAAAGCAAAAATAATTAATAAAGCATGACAAGGAAATAACATGACAGAGCGGCTCTAAAATATTATTTATCTTCTTCCTAGCTAATTAGGATTTCTTGGCTATGTTTCCAAAGGAAAACATTGATAGACCAGTTGCCTTTTTTTCTCCTTCTTTGTAACTTCATGAAAGAGGAAACCTAACTTTTCAGGTATTGAAGGATTCTACTGATGTTAGCTGACAGACCTAACTTGACTGTTCTCTGAAGACAGATCTGTTCCAAGCCTGTGCCAGACCATGAGGTTTTTCTATATTCCCTTCTTGGGTCTGACAGCTGGTATTGGATCTTATAGTTGGCATTTTACCCCATTAACAGGCTTTGAAAAAGTCAAGTTGTGTTTTAACATACCTGTCAAAGCCTTCAGAACATTGGCAACTGGGTTACAATGGCAGGTGTCTGGACTAACCTTCGAACAATCCAACTCCAAAACCAAAGAACAATGTTTAATAAGAGAAGAAAAAGACAAATGTGATATATAGCAACATATATTTACGTGTTAAAAAAAGTTATTCATGCTGAGGAATTGGTTTTGTTCATTAGGGTGTCTATGTAAATGGCTGAAGGGAAACCAATTCTTGTTTAAATGGAAATGTTTTTTTGTTACATGAAAAACTAAGCCACAATAAATAATTAGAAAGGTTTATTTTACAATAAATAATTGCTAAACATTTTTCACCATGATATTCATCCCAGTTCAGCTTATCTGCCTTTGGAAGATCTGTAACTTTGGAAGTTTGCTTTTCCACACATTTGACAGTTTATGGGTGTTTTCACACCTGAAAATCTGGTAGACTCTTAGAATTGGGGCCAAAATTGCCACAATTTGTTACATTTTCAGTTAGTAGAGTTCACTTTCTGTCAAACAAACCCAACCCTTTGAGCAACCTATTCACTCACTTGCCTGTGGTGGCACTGTATCAAGAATCACTGAAGGAAATGACACAAAAACCTCTGAAGAAGACACTGAATGCAACTCCTCCCTTTACAAATTGTAAACAAAAATAGATTTTAGTGGTTGTAGGATTCCTCTCTTGTCTTTGGCAAATGACAATTTCTCCCACTGGCGCTAGACCCACACATTTGTTTTGGTGTATTTACCCAGGATGCCCTAGTCAGCTTCCTGATTTTGGAGCGGCCTCCGGTCCGCTTGGTGCCACATATGCATTCAAACTGCACTAGAGTTCACTGCAACAGAACCAAGATCTAGGATTGTAGGCAGATCAGGTTTTGCTTTTTTGGTCTACATCAGAGTTCAATTGTGCATTCACATCTAAAAAAATGAACTGAACTTTCAAGGCAAACGGATTGGAGTTAGATTACAGCGGGCTACACAGGGCTGGTGTGAATGCACCCTGTCACACTGATCCTGAAATCCAGGCCTCAAATTTCCTGCCACTTTAAGACACGTCTCTGGTCCAACGGATATACGTTTCGTAGCATTTTAAAGTTACCAATGTTAAAAAAAAAAAAAAGAAAATCAATGTCCAGTTTCCTGCAGTGATGTTGGTGTAGAAAAATGCTTTAACCTGTTTTCTGCCCAGACATTTGTCAGTGTTGCCGTTTAGACAGCAGGTACTGTCCATCAGGGATTATACAAAGTGCTTTCTGTTCTCTAGTTCCACATGCTTTTTGTTCAGGTACCTTTACAGTCACCTACACCAACACTGTCACTACCCACAGAGACTTCTGACTGATTTTAAAAAACAACTTGAGAGGACATTGTGATTGATGAAGTTATTATTAACAAGTTTCTTTTATGTGCTGGTCTTTAATTTGGATCAATAACACAGGTGAAAGCAATACTCTCTGTTCCTCTCATCCATTTTTTCTCCATCAGATACCTGTCAAATCACACTACGACTTCCTATTGTTAAAGAAAAAGCAATGAATAAAATATTAGTGAAAATTGTATTTTTATATATATGAATAATGTAAGAGGGTGCATGCTGTTAGCGTCCACGTCTCAAGGTTAGACTATATTGTTAGTTTCCCCACCATGGCTCAGGCTTTGTTCTTGTTTGGTACAAAATCAGAGAATCCAATTCTATCAAGTTTTTTTTTTGTTCTAAGGGACATTTTGCCTCATCTGCCAGGATATGTTATTCCTGGAACTTGAAAGAAAATCCCAGCATGAAATATGTAATGTCAAGGCAGTACCATATGGTATCATTTGGAGAGTAAGCCAAACTTTTCACCTCAGCCTGTTTCCTTCTCTGTCACAATCAGCTGCCTCCTACTGGGAGCTAAATTGAAGCAGATGAAAAATAAGGACTAATGGAAAGAAATTTGGGATATATGCTCAAGTGACTCGACAAATAACTAATAACTTTATGCCAAAATTGTTCCCCAAAGGAAACTTTGTTTGATGAGCATCTTTTCTGAAAAATCCACATCATCAAGGTTTGACCTTTTTTATTTGTCTCCATCTATACTGAGTATGAGAGAGAATAAACACTTTTTCCTGCTTGATTCTGCATAGAAGGGAAGGAAAAATAATTGTTTGGCCTCAGCTTTTTATGTATTGTAAGACAAAAACATTGATAACTAAATAGAGTGCAAGGACTTGGGAGAGCAGTACCTGTCTGTCTGTTGACGTCTAAGAAGCAGGTCTCACAGTATTCAGTTAAACTAAGTCAGTAAAAATGTCTGTTCACCATGGTACGATCAGTTTCCATGGTAACCAACTGTTGCGTACCAGCCTGTGGGTGGCGCTCTCCACTCCTTCCATTATTTCATGGGGATTTTAAATCAGGCAATCACTAGAGACCTGAACTGGATCCCCTGTTTTGTGGATTTCAGTTGTCAGCAGTAGGGATGCAAGTTATCATGAATGAGTTCATCTAAAGTTGATTGAGCTTATGCATTGACGACTAAATAGTATTCAGCTATTTTCTTAAAAATATTAGTTTTCTTTTGTATCAAGAGGGCTGACAAAAAAGCAGCACACCATTATATTTTAATTATTTATAAAGGATGGACATTATAATTTCTATCATTTCTTCCACCATCCTCCAATTATCATTAAAGACCATCGTTATTTCCCTCAAAACCCAGAATAACCCTTCTTTGCAGTGTCTCAAGTAACAACTGAAAACCTGTAAACCATATTATTTAAATACAACCATAGTATTTAAATTTGATAAGAACCTCCTGACTGTAAAGATCTAGTTGCTTATGTGTGTTCAAATACTTCCTGCTAAGTGTTGCTCCCTACAACCATTCGAGTTATTTTATTGGTCAGCTATAGCAATTTACTCAGTCAAAAGCACCCACTCTTCATCAGCTATGCTGTAATGAAATTGTAGGCTACCATTTTATTGAAAATACTAATAAGAAATGACTCTTTTGCCCTTTCAGAGCCAGAAACACGTGGCCCTGAAATGACAAATGAGTTACATCTAAATGGACATGAAAAGAATGTTTTATCAATCCCAGATGGGAAATGATTTTTCCTCTGATGTTAACAGAATGTGGTATTTACTAATTTATGAAAGAAAAAGCAAACAATCAGAGCATATGGAAAAGCATGTCATTGGTTTTATCTAGAGTTATAGCAGCAGATATAGTCGCTGTAAAGCGTTGTATCAGTGGGCAGGAATGACCTTTTGTACTTTGGATCTTGTTGCAGAAAAAAGGCTCACAGTGAAGCCACTTCATTGTTTAATCAGTATGCTTTAGAGGGTGTGTACTGCAGTGTATCAAGCTGAACATCTGCAACTATTTTTTCTCAAAGCTGTAAGGCCTCAAACACCGTCTCCAACACGTCATTTCTCTCAGTTTAAGTTTCTTCTTGTCTCAAGCTTTGATGTTATAGCACCAATATATGACTGAAAGGACAAATACACCATCTATCACAAGCTGAGATGTGAAATCTCCTCTTCTTTTCTGTAGAAAGCATAGTTATTCCTTTCCAGACCTTTCCTGCTGGGGTTAACAATCATGAAGGTGTGCTGGTCTGCTTTATGTGAGGAAGTAACACTGCACATCATCTTGAAAAACATCCCTATGGCAACATGTGGTGGTATAAGCATCATGCTTTGGGGGACTTTTAATCAGCAGTGACACAGAAGCTGGTCAGAGTTAATAGGAAGGAGAGTGAAGCTAAATTTAGGGAAATAATGGATGAAAACCTTTTAGAGGGTCTGAGGTTTATCTTCCAGAAGGACAACAACCCCAAACATTCAGTCAGAACTACAGTCAAGTTATTTAAATGAATTAAATTGGTCTAGTCAAAGTCTCCAGACCTGAATCCAACACAGAACCTGTGGCAAAACTTAAAAATAGAAGAGGACAGACCTTCTTGGTATATTACAACTGAGCTTTAAAAATTTCAAAACGCAAAAAATGTTAACAGTTTCACTTTCTAGATGAGCAAAGCTGCTAAGGACATACAAAACGAGACTTGTAGATGAAATTGCAGTAAAATTGGTTTCACAAAGAACAAGCAAGGTTTGATTTGCAAAATCATTTTCCTTTGACTTAAAAAACACCAGATAAAATGTATTGAAAAAGCCATGAATACACCTGCAAAACACTGTGATCTTTGCAGATAAAGTCCAATCTCTTTTCACTATCTAGATTATTTACACACTGGTCACAAGTATTTTTGCAGAAATTAAAGCTCTTATTTGTGCTGATGACAGAACTAAGAGTTCACCTGAAAGTTTGAGTTGTAGAGGGTAAAGAGAAGTGCTGAGTTTCAGGTTCCCTGCGGTGCAGCCGTTCTGCCAACCACCTCCTCAAACACAACTCTTCTTTCTTACGAACTGTGATCTGTCTGTCAGTTAGTCAATAATCCAAGCAGTTGTGGGGGCAACTACCTTTATTTTCTGGAGTTTCTCACATAGTGGTAGTGAACGCTGAATTGTGTTAAAAGCACTGGGGAAATCAAAAAAACATTATCCTCTCAGTGTTGCATGCTTTGTCCAGAGGGTAGTGTGCTCACTGAAGAAGGCAGAGAAGTGCTCATACTGACGCTCAGTAAAGAAAACAAAGCCAAGCAAAATAATATAGAATAATATAAAATAGCTGGGATCATAACACTGCTTCCATGAGTTTGGTGACTGGCAGTACCCATCGTGATGCAGCAGAGAACATCTGGACTCATCAGACCAAATGACCCAGTGCACTTCTTCAGAGTCCAGTCATTAAGCTGTCTAGGCTGCCTTTTTAACCTTTACTACGAACAAAGACAATCTCCCAGAACCCCAAATTACTGCTGATTTTCCTTTATTCGTTTAAGTGTTTGCCAATGATGGTAATTCTAAAGTTTCTTTCACTTTTTCCCACTTGAATATTATGTTTTATCAATCTCCTTTAAGGTTTCAGTAATGCACTGCAGCCTTGAACCAACTGTTAGTGTTTTTGGTAACATCCTGAAATGTTTTTCCTTTTTTTTTCTTAGAAGACCAGAAAAGTAAAATATAATTCTGAATCAGAATGGCATTGATCTATAATTTACTCTGCTGTCTTATTATTTCCATCAATAGATCCATTATGGGATGCAGAATTCACTAAAAACATTCATGGATTGTAATGTAGGATACAGCAAAATTAGTTACCAACCTTACATTTTACACAAGAACAAATTAGGACAATTGAAAATAACAAACAAATTCTAGGTAAATGAAAGGAGTCTATGCATTTTGGGTTGTGTACTTTAAAAAACGATTAGGTAACGACAAAGCTCCAGACAGACCACATTTCATGGTGAATCAAAACTTCAGACGTTTTGTTTAGATCAATCAAATGGTAAAAGTATCAGAAACATCAAATCACAACAAATATAACTTCAAGGCATTTTACAAACAAGTCATTTACATATAATGGAAAGTTTTTTATGTCGTAAATTCAGTTCAAGTTAAGTCTATTCATTCCAGTTTCATGCAGCACAATACAGCACAATCAGTCAGTAGAGAAATTGGTCAGTTACTTAGTACTTGAATTGCGTTTTCGCTAAATACCTTATCATTCTTACTTGATTAAAAAGATGTCACAGTTTTTGGTTGCTCCACTGCATGTGAGCCCCAAAATAAGTTACATTAGAACTGCAGGTCAATTTCATGAGGTCAGAGTGAGTGTGAGACAAAGCAGTTTGTTTTTCAGATGCTCTGGTTCAGCATTAATACTTAATTAAACAGAGAGTAATAATTAGTACTACTTATGTGTGGAAGTATGCAACAATTTGTTGTGTAAAATAATAAGTTTCTGAATTTTGTTACAACCTAAAACCGCACAATGTTTTTGTAGATTTTTCTGCAAAAATATGATCCCATAAAATGATGCACTTCCAAAAGAGGTGGTGCAGATTTAGGCAGGCACTTTATCAACTATGAAACGATCCTAAGGACAACCGTAAGAAATGATATACATTCATAATACAAACAACCTGAAAATGATTCAAGCTACAAACAGAGCAGTAAAAAAAAAATCATAAAATGATGTGAGCAATAGCCAACAAGGGCTGCTTACTCAGCTTGCTGACATTTGCCAAGCACAAACAAACCATCCAACATCTACAAAAGCACATGCAGCAAATACTTACCTTGGTTTCCTTCCGTCTCCAATGTAAATTAAACCCTTGAGAGGAGTCACGGAGATCCCAATCTGCCAGCAGCATAGCAAGGTTTCACTTTGCACCGTTTAAGTGGTCAGCTTGGAGCATGCTGGTGTAAATAATGAGCGTGCCCTCTGAAGCAAGTCAAAAGGATGCGCACCTATATAAAAAAGTGGATGCCATTTGTCAAGTAAGTTAATATGAGAGCAGGTCTGTGTCCAACTACAGCAACATTTTACAAATGTTAGAATAGTTGAGTTTAAGGGTCACAACATGATAGTTCTAAGAAAAAAAAAAAGATTTTTCCAGAAACACTCTTGGAAACGTTAGCAGTTCTGCTTTAAATACAACTATAGATGTACATTTTGCCTTATTTAACATCTCTCTCTGCATATATGATAAAAACTAACTAAAAACAAATATTAATAGCAAATCAGAAATATGTGTAAATTTAAGTATTTAAGTACAACAGAAAAATTACAGCAATGTCTTTGACTAATTTGGATACAGAATATTATTACAGCTTTGATCTTCCTTAAAAGCATTCCAATAATAATATAATGGTAACGTCTGCAGATGTTGGCATATTAAGTCAGGTAAGTTTATATCTAAGTATTCATTTAAACTGGTGCAGGATCAGCTTGTTGAAGGACAGTCTATGGGACAGAAATGTCCTTCTCCTTTTTAACGCACCACAGTGGAGAGATTCAGGAAATGCAGGATACAGTCTGTTTTTATAACTGTGCAACAATGCGAAAATGTTTCCTTTTTAACCCAGGCCGTCTTCTATCTAATTTGGTAAAAGTAAACTAAATGCGTGTTGAAGAAAGATGTGTAATGTCTCTTTAATGCCGACCCCGCCCACTCAGCATGTGACACAACAAGGAAGTCTAAAGTCCTGACAACTACAAGAGAAGTAGTTCTCTTTAAAGCCACTTCTCTTTGAAATCTCCTCTTTATTTTTAGTTTGCCGTCACCTGACAGCTTCATGTTTTAGTGTCTATAAGTTAACAGAACAGAGCAAAAATGCTTTTATCACTCCATTTGTTCTTTTTAATGCTGTATCTTCGGCTCGGACATACCTCATTACCGCTTGTCATCAACACATGGCCATTTAAGAGTGCAACGGCTGCAGGTAGGTCACAATCTCCTCTTGTGTGTGTTTACATGTTCACTGAACAGATTTAAAAAGGTGGGGTCCGCATCATTTATATGCCGCTGTAGGTAGCGGTGCGGCAAGTGACGTGGGTGGAGTTTAAACACAAATCCTGGTCATATAAGAATATGGTCCTCATTAGTTTCGAAACAATATGTTGGTGCATCCGCCTAATTATGAGTAGCAAATTTACTTTAAAAACTTAGTGGGATTATATTTTCTAACTGAGATTTCCTAATAAAAGAAACATGAATGTTTATGTAAAACACATTTTAATTGTTTTATATCAAACAATATAAATTTTAGTTGTAAAAATGGCGATAGAGATAAAAATGATTTATTGTTTAAAATAAGATAAAGCAATGAAACACGGATTTACCTTCTCTGATTAATTTAAGTTATAGTTATAATTGAATTTTATGCAACAATATTATTTTATAATACTATTTAAAATAAATATTCTTGCAACAATTTATCAACACTCTTCTTCCTGAGAGGACAGAAAGTGCTTGTGGAATGAATAAAATCACTCAATTTGGTGACTCATGCTGCAAATAACTCAATTTATTACATTGTAATTATTATTTGGTTTTATTAATCAGTTTTATGTGAATTACAAACATTTTCTTTTGCGTTCACGTGAGATAAACTCCTTCTTCACAGCTTGTAACTAGCCCTGCTGACGGCTGCTGGAAAAGAAGCAAATCCATTCTTTTAGTTTGTGCTCAATCATGTGACAATACGTCAATCCAAGACATTTTTTAAATGTAGAAATGTTTTTGAATTGTTTGACAGAGAATATTCTTTATGTGTTTGAGTGGAAAATGCTGCATTTTTACCTTATTCAGTTTGATTCTCCTTTAGTCTTTAAAATTCAGTTTACTCAGCAGTTGGATGTTTAGATCAGCTTGTAACCAAATTGTAATATTTACTGCTGTTGTAAAAATGTATATTGAATAATTACATTTATATTTTTTTTATTTCAAGCAACCTTCTTAATTTTCTTGTAGACTTTTGTTGCCTTACAGATATAATCTTCAACCACTGTGATATCTGACTTGCTGACAGTGATGAGATCCACCTCTGTTAATTATAATAGGTTAAAATGTCATAATGTGAGAAATTATGAACAATGACATTTCTGTAAATATTCAAAATCCCTTACTATTCATTAGCAAAAGTTATATGTTTTTTACTTACCTCTTGTGGACTAAATGATTAAAAAATCTAGGAAGTATAATGAAAGTTGCAAGCTCTGAAAATATTTGTGTTGTCACATCTTAGCTGCAAACTTATTAATACCTGAGAAATGAATCCCTTGGACTAATTTTCAACCATGAAAGCAGAAAACCGAGTGTGTGTGTGAGTGTATGTGTGGTTAAGTTCAGGCCCGGGCCGATTCATAACCGCTACTTTCACGTTTCTCTACTCACACCATTAATTTTTTTTTCTTGTATACTTGTGACTCAGCTAGAGCTTATCCGTATGAAAGACCAGCCGAGTCTTAGATGAGGGTATGAAATAGGCTGAACCCACGAGGCTTCATAGCTGCCGCCAGCAGGCCTGCCCTCACTCTGTTTGATTTCCTTCAGGGTGATACATTGGACATGTTCAAATTGAAACTGAAAATATTTCGTCGTCGCTTGTGACTTATCCATCAAGTCGATTTCCGGTGGGTGCACAGCTCAGTGCCAAAAATGATAGAAACGGTATTCAAAACATCTTAAGCATTAACTCAGGGCCGTTGATGATTTAAGTTCAGCTGAGAGTCTCGCTCTTGGATAGATGGATGCCCGTTAATACATCAGGTGTCTGTCAACTCTTTCTTTTTTTTTTCATGCAGAGGAAATGAAATTGAAAAATACACCCGGGAATATTTTGTGGGAAATATTTAACGATGCAAGCCGCAAACGTTAATTTACCCCAGCAACTGTTTTCCATTGGGGGATTACAGTAACAGGCATCAGTGGGATCATCTCCACTTCTATTCTGCTTGTTTTTGTAAAAGAGAGGAAAAAAAACATAATTTAGGTTTGGACTGAAAAGAAAATAACGCCAAACTAACCAGAGCATTTAATGGGAAGATGATGGCTGTAGCATCAGTTGGTGTGTTGATCCCTCAGGGGCTCTTAGGGGATCAGTGACCAAATGCTTTTGAGCCCCCCTGTTTAGCAGGAAGCCGTCGCATTGGTCATCTCGGAGATCATGCAAAACTGACTCGTTTTGGCTCAGCACAGATTTGTGTTTTTGCCAAATCCGCCTTCTTTTTCACCAACTTTTCCACATTTCGTCACGTTACAAAAACAAAGTTTGCTGTGCTTTGGGGGGATTTCATGTGACAGACCAACACAAGGCTGTGTAGAAATGTAAAATGGAAGAAAATTATAAATAATCTTCTTTTGTTTTTACAAATAATAGTCTAAAGTCTGGAGTTCATCTCTATTCAGCCCCCCATTGCTCTGAAACCCATAAATAAATGCCTGTGCAACCAATTCATTTATCCATTTTGTAAGGTTATAAAACAATACTTCCAGCTTTGAGCTTTTCATGAAGAACTGTGCAGTCTGCAGACAAAAAAAAGAAGAATTACCAAATGCAGTCTTGCCAAGACAAGTAGGGCAATAATCATAGAAGAAAGCAAAAGGCCCGCCGTGGCTCTGGAGGAGCTGCAGAGATCTTCCACCTCAGGTGAGCGAATCTAGTGACAGGAATCATTCGCAAAGAGGCCAGAAGAAGATGTTCTGCTCAGAGGACCCGAGAGGCAGAAAAAGGAAACCTTACACCTGCACATTACCAAAATACACCATCCCCACCACCAGACATGGAGGTGGCTGCAGCATTCTGTGGGTTCACTTTTCATTAGCAGGTACAGGAAAGCTGAACAAGCATGGGAAGTTGAAGTTTTTTCTTCTTATTATTTTCAACTTGGTGGGAAATACACTGGAGTCTGTGATTGTAAAATTATTCTAGATTCCAAAAACAACAAATATTTTCTGTTATTGACCTAAAATCAGTTACTTTCCATTGGTTTATAATATTTCATTTTATTGCTGGTTGGGTAACTTTTATCTCACACACTTTTTGACCTGCAGAGTATTATTCTCATGCTGTTTGTGGTATCTTAAACATATTTCTGACCCTGCATCCTGATTGGCTGTCTTTCTGTGTAGCATGGCATGCCCTGCAGTCCGGCGGCTCCGTGTTGGACGCCGTGGAGAAGGGCTGTGCCCGCTGTGAGATGGACCAATGTGACGGCACTGTGGGCTTTGGCGGCAGCCCTGATGAGACCGGAGAAACCACACTGGATGCCATGATCATGAATGGGTAATGGGCAGACACCCTGCTTTCACACAAAGAAAAAATTAGAATTTATAGAGTAAAATCATTTAGAAAACAGATACATTTACAAGTGAAGTCAACATTATAAGCAGGAAATGTTTTTCTTATATGGTTATTATTTATAACTAGCTACCATTTGCACACCATGTCAAGCCACTGGAAACAAAACCAGCTCAAAGCAGCTTTGTTAAGTCATAATGCTTCAATACTATCTGATGTGAGTGTGAAATATATTTAAATTGACAGAAAAAATGATGTGAAAAGATTTAAAATTAGAATGTATGTTTACATGATTCACATCTTAAAAATGCTAATCAGTCACATGCGGCTATCAACATATTCCTTTTTATTTATTTACTTATTTTACAATTTGTGCTGCTTATTTCCATGTATCTTTAACATTTCCACACTTAACTGGCTGACCTTTTCTTCAAGCCTTCTGCAGGGAAGTACTAATTAAGAGTCTCATTATGATCTGAAAGCGTTCCAGTTATTAGGTTCTTAAATACTAACATTTACAGTCTCAGAAGTTATAATGAGAAGTAAATGTCAACTTACAACAAAAGACGAGTAGCAAGCTGTTTATTCTTTCTATAGTGAATGGCCCCTGAATTTTACCCTTTTTTGTTTCTCAGTTTTGACTATGTTGTGCAGGGACATTTTCCTTTACACGATTCAATATACATGGAGAAGAAATTTAATAAACACCAGCAGACACGTTGTACATTCATAAGAGCAGGAATCCAGACAAACACCTGCCTGATGATCCAGTAGAGCAGTCAACAGATAAATACTGTATCTGTGAGAAAAAAACTATGAGCACTCTTCAGATTCAAGCTGTTTATTTTGTTAAATATGATCTTTGTAATCTTCCCCAACACTGATTTATAATGGAGATATATTACTCACAGATGGTATTTGGCTGGAGTCAACCAACAGGAATGTTTCTTGTCTGTGTGTGCTTTCTGAGTAGTAACTCGATGGAAGTGGGAGCAGTGGCAGACCTGAGAAGAATCAAAAATGCTATTGGAGTCGCCAGAGCCGTGATGGAGCGCACTGAGCATACGATGCTAGTGGGAGAGTCAGGTATGTGGGGATTGCTGTTCATACACCCTGGGTAATACAACCAGGAATAATGGACTCATTTATTTGAACAACACACAGAATGTAAATTGCATTTCTAACATAACGGCCTGTTTTAGTATAATTCTATAGAGTGTAAAAGGAACCGCTTTCAGCGTCTGAGGACGCTCGAGTCTGCATTAATGATCTCAATTAGAACCCAAACCTTTTAGACACAGCATAGGCTTTTAAATGAAATGACAATCATTAGGAGTAAGTGAAAAACACATGGGTCATATAGTCCCCTGAGCCTGAAGAGCATAATTGTGCACTAGTTGTACAAAAAAAAAAAAAACCTGTATAAGAGCGCCCTTTATGCTGTGGACGAGGAGAGAGGGACGAACAGGAACTGAAGGCTAAAACTGAAGCTTTTTACTCCAGCATGATGTACAGTTCTGTTCACAATGTTAGCAGTCAAACATCACAAATCAGCTTACAAGCAGCAGGAAAAATAAGTGCCAAACATCTCAATGTTTTTAACTGGAAATATGTTTTGAATATTTAAATTTAGATGAAATTCCAGATGTTTTTAAAAACCCAAGTAATACACACAGAGATAAAAAAATACACATGTGGAAAGTTGTGGAATGAAACTGGTGATCAATCAATCAATCAATCAATCAGTGAATCAGTGAATCAATCAATCAGTCAACTTTATCATAATAATAAAAAGCCTGAGCCCAATAACCAGCTGTCTGAAGACAGCTGGGTGACTGGAGACGGCCTGCAGGTCTCTGCAGTTACCTGAAAGCACTGCAACAATCAAAAGACAATCTGGAAAACTCCCTGCAAAATCCCACTGTTGACAAAATGACTCTGTGGAGACACTAAACATTCAGTTGGAGGTAAAACCAAGAGATCTTAAGAACCTGTGGAATGTAGTCCAGTCATTATGGGCTGTTCACCTGTTCATAGGTACCAGAAGTTGTTCGACTGCATGCAGTCCAGATACGAAGCAGTTGTCAAAAGCAGTGCTTATGTAACTAAACGTTAGTTCAGGGATTCACAGGAAAACTCAATCTCAAGCATTTTTCAGGTTATACAGGAAGTGTTTGAGTTTGCAAAGAAAATTGCAGATGAATTTTTTTAAACAACCTATAATTCCTTTTCCTATAGAACATTTTTCTTCATGTTTTTTTTGTAACAGAACGAACTTTGTTCTCAACGTCTGTACAGCTTTATATGGAGCTTTACTCACTATAATTATGAACATGATTATATCCGGGAGATTTAATAATAATCTGTTGTATGTCATGATGATATCCTTCTGATGACCAATTCATCATAGTTGCTACGCCATTCCTCCCAAAGCTGAATGATGAAAACCTTTCAAAGCGGCAGCTCTTTTTAAACCAGATAAACCGATGCTGAAATGAACTAAAATTGCTTTCAGTCTCTTCTTTGTCTGTGAATCTTTTTTAAGTCCTAACCGGAGGTCAAAGTGGTCTCCTATGTGCAACTTGACCCAAGTGTTTCCTCTCTCTTCTTAGCCTCTGTGTTTGCTGAAAACATGGGCTTTGCTGCAGAAGACCTGACTACCAACGAATCTTTGAATGTTTTCTCACAGTGGCTGAAGGGCAACTGCCAACCTAATTATCGAAAGGTAAGTGCATGTGTGTGAGGCTGTTTCTTTCCTCGCTTGTGTCTGCCACGGGCGCACTGCTTCCAAAAGATTGATTTCAAAAGGGAAAATTGACAGGCATACTAAAGTACCTCAGAAAAAAAGTCAGCTTTTGTGGTAAAGGTGATGCCCTACAGCAACGAGCTGTTGCTTCTCTTCAAAAGACTCCTCTTCATTTCCACAACAATGTCACAACATCTATAGAATCAGGGAGGCGTTATGTATCCAGAGATCATCTACTGTTCCATTGATCAAATTCTTTCTATTCATACTTTTAGGAGCAGAACTTATGGCTCTGAAGTTCCTGGAGCTATTATTGGAAATATCTGCAGTGCAGAAAACCTCAGACTGAGTGGATAGGAATGTTGGAAGTTTGTGTAAAATGTAACTAATAAATCAATTACTCTAAAATGATTCGTCTTTATATCTATGATTAAATTAGAAGACCTAAATGCAGAAGAAGACTTTCCAGCAGACCAACCACCCTAAACATACAGCCAAAGATACAATGGAGAAGGACTTTCATATGTTAGAATGGCCTAGTCAAAGTCCTGATCTAAAGCAATCTGAAAATCTATGGAATTTGAGCAAAAACCTCAGTTTTTAAAGCAACATGATTTATTCAACTTAAGCCTTACCCATATCTGATACCTTCTGAGGCCGACTGAATGCTTTATGTCAGGAATCTTCAGTATAAAAGATGTATATAGGAGGAGGAGGAGATGTATGATATTTAAAAAAAAATATGGATCAATATGGCAAATCCAAACAGGGAATACATCCTAAAGAAGAGGAGCAGTAAAGATTGTGGAGTAGGAAAAGACTATCTGTCAGGTTTAAAGTCTTCACTTGTTACATTGTGTTTTTTTTTAATAAAACTGAAAACAGCTTTCCTGAAAATGGACTCAAAGAAGAAAGAGGAGACACTGAAGCTTTTGATTCTTTTTAAAAACTTCTGCTGTCGTCTGATTTATGCTTCTGATGAATTATTTGTACAGCTGTTGAAAATATCATTGTTACATTGTAAACTAAAAGTTTAGTTTGTTTTCTTGGTTTGTTTTGCGAATCAGTTAAGATGGGCAGTTTTTGAGCTGAACCCAGAGAGACGGATGTTCTGAGTTCATCATAACTCTGATTGTCAGTTTGATTTTCAGGTGGAAATGTCACTTTCACAATTCTGTCATTCCTAAACCACATTCTGAGCAACAATAAACCAATTAAGTACAGATTACAGATTGGGTTCAGATTATCTCCTTCCAGTCTGACTGAACTGAAGTTATTTGGAAAAAGAAGATGTCTGTACAGCAGCACCTAAAAGACTGCAGCTGGAATTGCAGCCAAATGTGGTTGAATAGAAAAGCAAACCACACATTCTTAAAACATTTTTGGTGGTAAATGTAAGACAAAATCAATTTGCGGTACTAGAATACAATAGAAAATGATGATTAAAAAAATTCACAAGATGCGCATGTATATTTGTGCATAGAAAAACAACAGACTATTTACAAGAAGTGAAAAACTGCCAATATCCACAGGGATGTTTGAGTTTGTTGGGATCAATGATGGATATAAAGTCTAATAGCTGGAATGAAACATCTGTGAAAACACTCTTTGTGCAGATAGGATGCACTGAAGGAGGTCTTCAGTTACAACTTCATACACAAGGTGGTAGACATTATCCAACAGAGATACTAGAAAACTAATATTATAATATTATATTACAATATAACATGATAATTCTTAGTTTGACCTTTTTAGAAGGAAGTTTAACAAAACTTGTTTTTCATTGATATTAAAAGTGGACGTTCTTTAGTTTTTATCAGAATAAAACTTCTACTTTAACTGGGTAGAAAATCTGATCACACTACTCTGCAGCTTAAACTGAGATGCTCAAACCACTCCAAGTTCTCAGGTAATCACACCTGAAATGATGCCTAAAGCCACTTTGAATGAACATGGAGGTACCTGTACATGGAGTACTTATGTCTTTTTTCTTTTAGTTGTCAGGTTTTATACCTGACAGCTAAAATTACATTTTAGCTGCGAAACAATTTCCACTGAAAATCTGCTGATTTTTTTATTTATGTTTTTTAAACTGCTTAAAATTTGGGGTACTTAGGTTGTGTTTTGCTGCGGTGAATCAGTCCCAGGACGAAAAACGTGATGGAAGAAATGATCTCTGCTCATCATCTGTCAACAGAACGTCAGTCCAGATCCGTCAACGTCTTGTGGACCCTATGGACCAAAGGCAGCGCAAACACAGTGTAATGGAGAGCGGCAGGTTAATATACACTCCCATGACACCATAGGTAGGTGTTGCTGAGCCCCGGACTCAGCTTTCTACTTCCTACGGTTGAATACTTGTGTTCTGTATCGGTTCAGATATGAAGGAATGCTCATTATCCTTTTTCCTCTAAGTATGTATTCAGGGAACCACTACTGAGCCCACAGAATCTGTTTCAGTACCAGTTCATAATAAAACTTTATATTAATTTAACTACAAGTTTATTATGTGCTACAAGTCTATGACTTGTTGCAATCTGCTGGGTTTCTTTAGACGTAAACTTTTGAATAATAGCTAATTTGAATAATAAACTAAGCTTCATGCACTGTTTGATTATCAGTTGGAATGTATGTGTGATTGAATTGAAATGACTTTATGCTGTGAATTGGTTCTTTACAAATAAACTGAATTGACTTATCTTGCTTTTTTTTTTTCTTTGCACCAGGGATGATTGCCATGGATACAGATGGTCACATGGCTGCTGGAACATCAACTAATGGACTATCACACAAGGTTCCAGGGTGTGTAGATTTTATTTTACTGATGTTCTAAAATTTCAATGTTCTGAGAATATTTTCTTCCATTTGGGCTGATTTTTCCTTTATAATCTCTTCAATAGACACAGACTCACACTAAACCTAATAGAGACTACCGATCTTTAAACCTCTCTTGGCCTTCCTGTAGAATCATTATAAACTTTCTTACAACATTGATCTGAAATGGATAATGCTTCTCGGGGTGACAGAGTGTTTTTTTGGCAATTGATCATGTCTCAGGAATGTTTATGAATTGGATTCCGAGTTTCGCCTAATAGTTGCTTGGAGATGACCATGTTGGTGAAGAAAAATACTTTCCTGCGTGTCAAAGAGAGTCTGGCTCCTCTCACGCTAAATACTGAGAAATGTGTGTTTGCCCGGCTCTGTATTTATTTGCAGGGAGCTGCTGTGAGAATTTTAAAATCATGCCTGTAGACTTTTACTGTCTGACTACTGCTCAGTTTTTGAACAGGAAAAATGAAGCAAGTTTGAATTTTGAGCTCGAAGATATTATGAACAAACAAAAGCAAATTCATCACTCAGTGCTTGGCAATAAACACAATCAGCTCTGTTTACATTGTCAACAGGTGCTGAAATTTTAATAAGTGACAAAATTTCAGAAAACATTCCTTCAAAGAGCTTCAATAAGTGCAATGGATGTTCTTAGTGTAATGTAGAGGTGGGTGATATGGACTAATAATTTTATGACAATATTTAGACTTTTGTTCTCAGATTTTCATGATGTATTATGGAAATCTGAAATCATTTGACTTAATCCTCCTCTGTATAGCTGTGATTTCAATAGAAGTGACGATAAAAAACAGTTTATTAATTAGAATTTTTTAAGGTAACCGTATATAAACTCAGTCTCATTTTGGATATTTCAGTGGCTGAACTTCAGACACAAACACTTCACATGATTACTTAATTCTGAATGTTTCTCAAACCCTTCAAGGCCCATGTTTATATTTACCATTCGTGCAACTTATGTCAATATCCAACCTTTTATGTGCATTGAAGCTAAAAAAATAGTTTGAAGGATTCTGCATAAACTTCAAGTGCTGGCAACCTTCTGGAAACGAGTGAAGTTGTTTTTTTAAAGCCATGTTTGGTTCATTTCCTCTGATCTGCTATAAAAACATGCTGCTGGAACACCACTTTGGAGAAGTGATAACAGGCTGTAATTTTGAATGTAAAATCCTCCTTCAAAGGCATTTTCCCTTCAATTACAAACTAATAAAAATATAGTTAACATTATATTTAATCTTCGCAGTGGACTGCATAAATCAAGCATGAAATATTTACTTAGAACTTGAGTTTTCATATTGGTAGATGAGTCTTTAACAATCTGACAAAATTAATAGAAACAAGCTGCTTCTCAGTATGAAATGAACAAATACTTGTTTGCATCAGGTATAAAAGCTTTATGATGGTGTGGACACAGGATAATATCTACTTAAAAGCTAACTCAGAAATACTTTAACTGTTTAATAAGCTCAAGTGTTTATTTCTGAAAATGTTAAGTTCTGGGAACAAATAAATGTTGGATTCTAACAAGTGAGAAATAAACACCCAGTTTTGTGTGTATTTTGTTGTGTAGGACTTGTTAATGTTTAGATGTTGTTACTGTCTGGTGTGCTGCAGCCGCGTTGGGGACTCCCCCATCATCGGAGCAGGAGCCTACGCAGACAGCTCAGCTGGTGCTGCCGCCGCCACTGGAGACGGAGACATCATGATGCGTTTCCTGCCCAGGTGATTTTTTTTCTGTTTCCCAGTGATAAAACGTGAGGACGGCATCACAGACACGGTCAGGGCTGTGCAAACTTGATCAGACCTCTTCTTGTTTTCCACCTCTGAATTCAGCCCTGAGTCGATACTTGAGGACCCTTATGGGGTATGTCTGTCTGCTTTGCACATGTTCCCAGATGGTTTCTTTTATGGACTTTGACTGGGCCATTCTAACACAAAAGCATGCCTTGATCTGAACCTCTCAGCTCATGTTAAACCTTGAATATCCATCACAGTTTTAAGTCCTTTTAGCCTCATGCGTATGAATACCTTTGCCAGTCACTTATCAATGTGTATAATAGTTGACTTGAAAGTCCAAAGTCTTTTAATGTAGGGAAGAAGGTAGCGTATAAAAATAGTTTGTTTGCTGTGTATTCAGCTGTGTGTATTTAAATTTACACACAGCTGATCTGTCTTGATCATGATGGCTGGATCCATCTCATGGTTCTGAAGTTTGATTTTTATTCTTCAACCGTTAAAAACACAACTGTAATATAGTTTTCTGTTTGCTTCACCTCAGCAGCAAAAAATGCTCAAAAAATATCAACATTGGTGATGTGTTGGTTTTAAACCCTCAGCTGCTAGTGTCACCCCTCAAACACCAGTCACATAAATAGTATGAGAAGAAAAAAGAGAGGCTACGTTGCCCCAAAACTGTCACCAGCACATTTCTGAACAGAAGTGAGATTTTACCTTTTTTATTTCTTTATGCGATAGCTTTTATTTATGTCAGCCCAGTTTGGTGAACACATCTGAGGGTTGTCTGTTTAAATGATTGTTGTGTTTTTTTTTCATCTACCTTCTGGAATATCTGCTTATTAACGACTGAGATGTGTTTTTGTAAGCCCACATTTCTCCTCCTAATGGTGTGATTGGAGGCCAACCTGCTAACCATTATCCATATTTTTATAACAGTCTCTGATGTGTATACTGAGGAGAAACAGCCTCTAGTTTTAGACTTTAATAACATAATGCACTGTTTTAAAAGAAGAAAAGCCTGGTTTCCTGGTATCTAACATGTAACAAACGACATATTGATGTATGTTCAGAAGGATTCACAGGGGAGCAGGATTTATAAATAGTACTTTGAAAAAGCCTTGGTTTTTCACTTTAATATTTTCAGCTCAGACAAATTCAAAGGCAAAAATAACTGGACCAAACTTATTTTTAACATTATCTTATTAAAAAGAAGAAAACTATCCAAACCAATCATGTGAAAAAGTAATTGCTCCCCTGTCTTTTCCAACTCTGGAGGAATTCTGGCCAACACTGTTTGCAGAAAACTTCAATCACATTGGAGAAATTTTAAAATGATTGACATATTTACAGTTGTTCTACATGATCTCAATTGAATTTAAGCCTAGACTTAGACTAGGCCACTTCCAAACCTTCCTTTTTTTCTGCTCCTCTAAGATGTGAATTTTCTGGAGAGCAATTTCTATTTTCAGTTATGGCCAGGTTAGTTTAGTATTTTTTTTTCATTTGATTAATAAAATAATCTTTTAAAAACTGTTTCATATTGGATTTTCTTTGTTTTATACCAATACTTTCATCTGAAACATTTAAACGTGACAAAAACAGAAGTAATGCAATGTGTAAGGGGACATTGTAGGTGTACCATCAGTGGTATTTTTTACTGGAAATGTCTGATGTAATGAAATGAAACTCTTATCACTTTGACCTCAGGCTAACAGGGTTAACAACATCGGTATTTAACTGTCCAGCAAACATAACTTAAAAGCAGAGGAAACTCACTGATTCACTGTTTCTTGATGTTTATTTTCTGTGCTCATTTCCAGACCACATTATTATTCTGAAGGCATCGTTAGCATGATCCTGGTCTGTGACCCTCTGCAGCCTTGTTAGCTTTGCTCATGTCTTCTCCATGTCATGCTGCCAACAGCTACTTGGCTGTGGAGCTGATGAGGAACGGGGCCGATCCCTCAGCAGCCTGCAAGTCGGCCATCTCCAGAATCAAGAGGCATTATTCAGACTTCTTTGGAGCCATAATCTGCGCTAACACAACAGGCCATTATGGTGAGTGTATGGGTTCACAAATGGACTCTTTTTCCAAAGGTAATGACGCATACCCGCTGGGATGAAGGGGGAAAAAAAACCTAAACATAATGGATTGATTTTCACCTAATAGTGTTATGATGTTAATATACAACTTTTTTCACAAGACAATCCTGCATAAATGAAGCCTATAAAGTTCCTTCCCAGGCTTGGATATTGACATCTTCTCCATTTATTTTTAGTCCAGAGCCAGAACATTTTTAAAGGAATAGCAGCCTGACACAAACATTGCTCTTTTTTCTGCAGTTTAATTTATGAAAATGTACCCCCTGCCAACAAAAAAAAAAAAAAACACTTGACAGCAGACAGATATGCGTCTTTGTTTGACAGGAATGTTTGATCCAGTGACATGCAGTGAGGTTCATGATCTGATTCCTCTAAAATCAGACATACAGATTAAATAAAACCCAAAACTGAAGCTTACATTCCAAATTTGACCTCAGTTGAAACATTTAGTTATGCTTTCATTAATTCCATATTGTTTAACAATATGATAGCTTAAAGTCTATGTAAGCTCAAAATTTACATATTTTTTCCTTGATCTCCCCTTTTTAAAAAAATAAATAAAAATTCAAAATCATGTATGAACTCATCTTTATTTGTATATAAGGGCCATGCGTCTGTAGGAAAATCTTCCTTGCTTGCCCTCAGTTTTCAAATACAGTATTTTTCTGATTGTTCTCAGTTCTTTCAATGCCTAAAAGAAAAGCGATTGCTGCCCATTTTGCCTTTGGAGCTCAACACTGCCCCCTATCAGCGCTGCTTTCTGCCTCACCCTAAGAATTTTCACAGCATATTTGTGGCTGATTAGAAAAATTCAATGTCACATTTATAAAATATATTCAGCAGATTGTGGAACTTCAGGTACATTTTGAATGAAACATGCTAAGTGATATAAGATGTGCCAACTGCCTGCTTCATTGACCATAACATTTTTTAAATTATACAGAAAACTGATTTACAGGACAGTGAAGTGGCAAACTGATTTTCCACTTATACTTGCCTCCTCTGACTTTACATTACTGTTTTTAACACATTTCCCAAACTGCAGTGCAAGCTCCAGGCACAGATGATAAAAACAGGTTATGTGAACAAAATTGGTAATTCTGTGTGGTTTTGCTTGATGTTATACATGAAGGTAAACACCAGAATAGCTGTGTAAATGAGAATACATCTAACTCTAGACTGCAACATGTTATTGTGAATAAAAGCTTAAAAGTTTTTGATGAATCTCAAAGCTGGGCTGAGAATGAGATCCCCCCCCAAAAAACTATTCAACAATCATCATCTAAACATTTTGGTGTACAGAAGGAAAAGTGACTCCTGGTGACAAGTGGGGATTTGTCATATTGTGAAAAAAAAAATAAAAAACTTTTTTAAAATCTATTTCAACTCACAACTTCTTGTGAGTTTAAATAGAATTTTAAATGTGAATACTCCAAAAACCATCTGAATTGTTATTTTACCATTTTCTTCATTGTTTGTCATAAAAACATTAATACATTAACAAATATTATTAAATGTAGTTAGTGAAGCCTGTTTCAACTGAGTGTTATTTAAGATAAATATCTGTTTGTAGAGTTATAATTACTGCAGTTACCTCAAGAAAAAAAAATTATGCAAAGAAGTAATTAATACTTTATTAATTATTATTACAACAGTACTACAAAATAGTGTGACCAGATTTTAATTACATATGACTCACTCCTTTTCCCAATTAGGCGCCTTTGTCTGCAAAGGAAAGAACTGATTCATATTTATTCTACAGATTTTGTTTGTCATTGTTTTTATTTGAAACAAAGAAAAAAATAATACAGAATAACAGAATACCAAACCTAAATTTCAACAACTCAGTTCTGAAAACAAAACAAATGTCCTTGCATATTAATATATATTTAAAAAAAACTAAACTTTTTTCCATTTCTGATTCTGATGAGAACATTAAACAGATCTCAAGATATTAAAACCGTTTTCCCACCTGAATCTGAATCCATATTTTCCAAAGACATTAATGTGAATACAGCAGCAAAACATTGCATTAGAAGCAGTGTTCACATTATGTGCTTAGGATTATAATGGTACAACTGATGAGTGAATTTTCTATTTGATGTTTTAGAAAAATACTTCTTTTTTTTTTAAACATTGGTCCTGCATTAGTTACATCGATTCATGTTTTCTCCAAAGGTTACTGGACCTGAGACCCACATCAAAGTATCTTTTGCTTTTAGGTTTGTCACCCATTGTTCCTCCAAGAACTCCCCCAAATCTGTCCAGCCCTCGAAATTTAGTTCTCATGGCAACGGTGGCAAACTTTGAAACCCACACATCTTTTGGCTTTACCTCTTTAATGCAGGTCTTGACCCTCTTTCAGCTTCAAATAACACATTTTCTCTGATATTTACAGTATATACACAATAATAGGAAAGAAGCAGCAGGATTAATAAGTATCTGAAACGCAGGTAGAGAAAGGTCTCAACATGCATTAAACAGGAAAAAATAAATAAAATCACATTGTTTGAGTCATAATGAGGAAGAAGTTTAAGTATTTTTGTCTAACAGGTGTGTTTATGTTTTCTCAGGTGCAGCGTGTAATAAGGTCCCCAGCCTCACAGAGTTCCACTACATGGTGGCCGACTCCGAGTCAGACACAGCAGTCCTAAAATCTGTGCCTTGCTTTTAAACAAACTCAGTCAGATTATCTCTGGATTGCAAGGTGAAATTTTATTCTGATGATTTAATTTAATAAAACAAGTATAAAAACACAATAATAAAAAAAATTACTAAATAAATGGAGATATATTATTTTTATTGAGTCATAATCTGAGGAAGGATCACAATCCAGGTGTCATCAAAAATTTTATTAATTTCAAATTCACACCACAAATAAACTAATTATTATAGATTCATTCAAAATGTTTCAACTTGTTTTTTATATGTATGAATATTTCAGTATTGCATCAAACAAGTAAAAGTAATATTATATTTTTTTGTTAAGAATTACTAACAGAGAAGTCACCAACACTCTGCACATGGAGGTCAACCAACAAAATGTTGCTCCTAAAGAAGCTGACTGTCAGGACTTCAGGATTCAACCATACTAATGAAATTGAAAGTTTAGGGGAAGGAAAAGGTTTGTTAGCAGAAGGTTTGCAATCAATAGGGAGAGATTGCAGATCTTTAAAGACTTTCAGAAAACACTGACTGTGACTGAAGTCACACAGACGAATCCATGACATGAGCAAGAACTGAACTGTGTTAAGAACCAGAGACATCATTACATCTGAAAGACTGAACTGGTTTCAAGGTCTTTCATGTAGAACAAAGTAAGTTTTGCATTTCAGTTCCTGGAGTCTCTTTTATTACATTTTCAAAAACTGTAAATAACCAGAAATATATTGCCTTATGTGTATGTAATATCTTAGTTTCACATTTTGATTTCAGGGACTGAAATAGAGATTTTCTATGATTGTTCTAATGTATTGACATGCACCTGTGGGGCTTTGATGAGTTAGCAGCCAGGAGGGATGGAAAGTCCTGGTCTGTTCTCGGCCCACTGGAAAAAGTCGCATTGTTTACCCTTTTGAAAGCTGCAGGTGTAGAAATTCCTGCCATTGTTTGGACCCAGCTTCAGAACCGTCCTCATTAAACAGCGTTTCCCATGGTGACAAAAAGGAAAGTGCAAATCAGCCCACTGCAACAGCGGAGGGGGGAAAAAAGTTGTTTCTTTAGTTTTAAACTTCTATTGTGGACAAGTTGAAAGAAAACCAACAAAAAGAAGTTAGTTTTCAGTGTCACCTGAAAGAAGTTGCACTTGTTCTCTCTTGGCAGGGAGCAGGAATAAAACCGTCGTCCTTTATTCTCACCCTCCTTGTGGACCACTCTGAGGACGGAGGGACGACGATGGGATGAGCAACAAGGGGGACTGGGAGGAATGGAGGCTGCAGTGTTTGCTGCCTCTGTTCTGCACACACTGACAGGAGAAGAAACAGTCTTATTATTGTGAAATATGTTGCAGATAAAACACAGGAAATGCCTGTCACATCAACACTTATTAGCAAGTGAGGGCCATCTTTTCAGCCACATGCAACAATGTTTGTTGGCAATTATTGTATATGGCCGCTGCAGTGCCATGGCGATACGTTTTTGAATTTTTTTTAACAACGTTGCAAAGAATCTTTTCCCTAACTCATCTGCCTGAACTTGCAAACAAAAAGAAAAAAAAACTTATCTTATTATAAAGTTGTTCATTATTTGGCCAAGGTAGAGGTTCACTCACCCTGAGTTGGGGGCTCCATTTTGAGCTTTGTTACTGGGAAGGGGGCTGTGATCAATTCTCATTTTCTTGGAAGGGTGAGTGGAGGAGGCCAGTGATTCCCCCTTGGAGAGCTCTGCACTTTGCTTCTGCCAGCCACCAGAGGCATAATTGGCGCTTGTTGTCCCTTGGCAGAAGCTGTTTTTATACAAACCTCGTTCTGCCGCCAAGGAATTCAAATGACTGCCGGCTGGGGAGAGCGGGGACTTTACGGGCTTTGGCTTCTCAGTCATGTCGGAGAAAACGAGGGTGGAAGTCCCGAACGCAGACCTCCAGTTGACTTTGAGCTCCTCTCGCGGCTTCCTGAAGGCGTTGCAGGGGTATTTAATTAAATCAGCAGTGAAGGGCGATGCTTCAGTGCTAATGTCGTCTTTGTGAACTGTGGAGATGGAGCCAGAGTGAGAAACTCAATTTATGTTCAGCAGCTGCAGCTCATTCTGATGCACTGGCTGCTCTCACTAAAATCCAGCTTGTTGTTAGCTTAAAGTGGTTACCATAAAATTTAACAGCAAGCAGCACGACTGCCATGCTCTGCTTTCTAATAAAAGTACCACAATCTATAGAGATGCAGAAATTGAGCCAAAGATTTGAAGATCTACCTGCTCTTAGTATGCAAACAATGAGCTCTGAGTCAAAGAGAACAAACAGAATATTTATCGACTCTGTTCCTCAAAAACCTTCAAAACAGAATTTTTATTTTTATGCATAAGCCTGTATGTCTTGATGCACACAAAGTAGGATTTTAAAGACTTTGCACAAAAAATTAATTTAACCAGAATCAATATTACTGCCAGTTTTATGCTGTTAAGCCAAGATAAAACAATACTCCCAAAAAATCCACTGTGCTTGTTTGGGATGGGAAAAAAGGCAGCACTTTTAAAAGACTGGTTGGAATATTTACTCTGTATGGTGAGGACTGAAGTTAATAACTGCATTCATAAAATAAAAAAATCAGGAGAAAAATTATCTTGATGATCGTTCAATGGCATACTTTGTTGAAAAAACTTTGATAAAAAAATAAAAAAATCTCTGAGTGGATGTTGCTGCCACTTTCTGATTCATCTATGCTTGGATATTATTTTATAAGTAAATAAAACAACAAAAATAAATAAAAAATAATAATATACAAATAATAAATTGTCACTTTTTTTAAAAATTAAAATGTAAAAATTTGACAGAAATAATTGATTTGTAGCTTGCCAACTACACAGTGAACTCCCAGTAATTTGTATTTTTTTTATTCGCAGATTTTTCTGTGGAACATAACTACAAATTATTTGAAGAAAATCCACCTATTTACAGTTTCTTCCATACAGCAGTTTAAAATATTTGAAAGAAAGTATTGGGTAAAAAAGCAGCTAATCCAGGTACGCCATTCATTTTTCTTTAGCATTGATTGGCTGAACCCCAAAGAGTGGAGATAAAGAAGACCTTTGATGTTAACTTCTGTAGTGTTAAGATGGTTTCTATTGAGTTTTAATGCACATTGAGCAATATTTATGTTGGAACTACTAAATATGCAGTTATTAGTGTTTTTATAGGACGTGGTTGTGGTCCCTAACCTCCACAAAAACCCGGGGGTCACAATGTTACTGTAATAAACATTGTTTATGTAATGAGATGGGAAATTTTTGCAGTTTTCAAATCTGTTTAAAACCTTGCAGTACCTTCATACCAATAACCCTCCTGTTCCCAGCGCTCAGTCAGGTTTGTGTGGAGCAAAATATGTTTATTATCTTCAAAGATTTTAGAGGATTCCATAAAAAAATGCAACCATCCTCATGTATTATTCTCACTCATGTCTAGTGGAAAATGCAGGGGCTTTACATAAACACAAGTTGTTTTAAAGTCTGGCTTCTCATGGTTATTATTTTAAAACAGCTCAGAGCAACATTGTAAAAATCCTGATGATTACAAGTGCAGTTTCTTTTGTTCACCCCTCCTTTAGATGTGAGAAATTCACTTCATGAGACGGGACCAAAGAGGATTTGTTGTGGCACTGATTGAATAAAAAATCCCTTAAATTCAAAGCTGTAAAAATGAAACTACAGCCCCACATAAAGCAGCTGTGAACTGATGCTATTCAGCTCTTCAATCTGCTGTGATCTTAAAAAAAAGAAGAATTGATGTATTCCAAATCGAGCAGCATGATCTCAGAGTTGAAGCCATTTAGCTGTAGTTTGGTTGCTGCCGCGGCGACAGAGCGAGGACGCGTCTTTCTGAGCAAAAGTTCAGTGCAGCCGTGAGCGTCTGAAGACAGCCGGAGGAAAATGACCAGCTGACAGACGTGGTCATTATTTGTGGAGCAACATACGGCCGCTCTCATCACAGAGGAGTCCGCCCAGTTGACGCCAGTTGCCACTGCCTCTCAAAGCATTGAAGCATTCACGTCAAATTGCATGTTGTTATTCTGCTACACAGCAAAAGAAAACTTGCTCTTATTTTATCGCTTGTTAACAAAGCTATTCTGTCACCCCATTAGATAATGTGACAGTAAAAAGACAGAAAATGTTCACTTACCCTCAGGTTTTGGAGTGAGGCAGGCATCACAGGCTGTGGCTTCTGGCTGGTTGATGAGCGTACAGAGTTGACAAGCCCAGTCCTCTTCCTCCTTCTTAGCCACATCATTCCTGGTTCTGTCGTGAAGCGCCCAACCGATGAGGCTGTTTCTAACTGGGAGCGCACTGGGAGAGCAACACAGAGCAGCCAAGGTGATTCTGGTAAGCCTCTGCAGCTAAAATAGACATTTTCCACCACTAAAGACTAACAGAAAAATGTGCTTTATGTTCTTTGCTAAAGGTATGTAGTTGATATAATGTAAACAGAACATAAAAGAATTACAAAATGTTCTTCCTTTGCATCAAAAGGCATATGTCCATAACCTGTAACAGTTTTGTTCAACATACAATAGCAAATCAAAGTACACAGGCTAGCCAAAATCCACCTGGATTTAACTAAGCAAATGGGTACAAATATTTTGATTACTGGATGGGTGATTATCTTTCAGCTGGCAACAAGCTGTCAAACCCCAATGATGCAGCAGGAAGCTTTCCATTTGTCAGGCCTAGTCAACACAGGAACATTTTTATTTATTTTTATCTGAAATAGGAAAGATTTTAAAAGTTTAATAGTTTGACCCGATCATCCAAAGGAAACAGCGTTTGGCCAGGCAGTGTGCAGCTGTTGACTGATGTGAGTTTGGACAGGAGATGGTGAGACTTCTAAGAGTTGTTGCATAGAAAAAGTCTGATAACCAGTATTTGATCAGCTCTGATCAATAATCAGAGCTAAGAAATTGTTCTATTCCAATATCTGTTCAATTAATTTCAATTTCTACAGACTTTATGCATTCAACAAGACTTTTGTACTGTGAGTGTTTTTTATTTAGCATCTGATGCACATTGTTTATTCAAAAATACCAACAAATCAGACAAAAGATGCATAATTTAATAAATCAGTGGCTGATCCTGTAAAATATTGGGGCAATACTTTTCATCTCAAACAGACAAACAACTGGATCCAACTTACTGAATTTCAAACAGAAGTAAGATTTTTCCCCCTAAATCTATAAAAAAATCAGATATAACCTGATTTAATATACAAGTTAATATTTACCATATGAAAATTGATTAAAGGTAGAACAAATTTAAATCACCCTAAGTCTGACTGTGATTTCAGTATAAAATACAACCTTTTCCTTTTATTATATTTTATAATGATGTTCTTTTGTTTTCAAAAGAAAAGATTTCATTGAGCTGATGGATATGAAAGATTCAACACAACTAAAACAGCAGCTTTTAAAAGAAATAATGGGAAATCAGAAGGAAAAGCTCATTTCAGTAATGAGTGGGTGGTAATGATAATGATCATAATGACTTCTTCATGCACCCATTTTGCTAGTATTGCTTCATTTTATGTAGGAGTTGTTTTTTATGAGCTCCAAGTCACAGAAAAAAGATTTTCATAATGTAAAAATCCAAGTAAGCTAAAGAAGGATGCAGTAATTAATGTTGCAGTTCAAACATTGGATGCAGATATGAACGAACACAATGTGTTTAAAAAAAAAGAAGCTTTGAGCATAAATGTTCTCACTCTGACATGAAGCTGGGGTATGTTTGACAAAAAGGCAAATCTTCAGTGCCAACCGTCATGGAGAAGGAAAGAAGCAGCGCCTTTGGAAAACTTCTCACAGATTGCTTTATCAGCTGTGTAATGCATTGTAAGGGCTTTGCATCCTAACCCCTCAAAGCTTTGCTCAAACACAGCCCAGGAGGTGTTGAGCCTGTGCCCTGTCTGGCAAACACAGTCTTATATGCGCATTAATTCTCACCCCATAACACTTCCCACTCCCTGCCAAGCCCATCTGCCTGCAAAGATGGCCTCTGTGAATGTGAGCCTAACATCTACAGCGCTACTTCTGCAAAGTTAGGGTTTGGAACTCAGATCTGGCTCAGCCGACGCTTCCTGCTGGGTGGGTGTTTCATATTTCTGATAAAGACGACAACAAGATGATTTCAGGCTTTTAGGGTTCATTGGACCAGTTTCCAAATGGGAAATCTACGTTTCTGGCATTAAAACAAGATGTCACAAAATATTTCAGGGATACAATCAGATTTTCTGCATTTCCCTTTTTTTTCATGAAAATTGCTAAAAATATAAATAAACAGAAAAAAATCAGTTATGGAGCGCCACAATGAGAGCTCACATCACACTGACTGTAAAATCTCTGCAGTGGCTACCCGTTTGTTTTATTGTTTTTCTTAATTAAGTTTATTTATCGTTCAATTTGCTTTTATTCTTCCAGTCCAGCAGAGCCCTCAAGGCTTTTATTTGGACCTGAAATAAAAAAATAAAAATAAAACACACCTTATTAATTCTGGCCGTCAGCTTTGGAACAGACCTGAGGGCAGCGCAGAGTGGTGATGCTTTTTATAAAAACCAAATAAAAAAGTTGTTTTAGCCTGGCTTTCACTTGAATTTCAGAAATTTGGTTTTATTTTATTGATCAAATTTTGCTAATCAAATTTTAACATATCTTCATCAGCTTGTGTTGCATATTTAACTTTTTCTTAGTGTAATCAGTAATATTCATTGTTTTACTTTAGTTTTTACCACTACTTTGGATTTCACCATAACTGAAGCATAATTTTACTTCTAAGTATTTTTGTTTTTTATCTTTAAACGTTTTACTTTGCTCATATCAGTCCCTGGTGTTTCCTCATTTACATCTGTGATTGTACTTTCTTAGATCTTTTAATTACATTTTATGTAGTTATCTAATTATTAGTATTTTATCTACTTACTGTGACTTATCAATCACGAGAAGACATTGATTAATTCATTGATCAATGCAGAGGAAAAGGCACATGTGACTTTTCGTTTTTCTTTTAGTTTTTCTTACAGTCCAGCTTTTAAATTTTAGTTTCTTTGCTGATGCATTTTTATTAAGAACTAAGATTTTATATCAATATAAAGGGAAAAAAAATGGGTAGAGAACTTTACTGCCAGGTTGTCTATTTATATGTTTGTTTTGAAGCCACAGAGAAACCAAAAGATAATCCTACTGTGTCACTGCGTAGAAACAGTGAGGTATTACAACGGAGTAACAACCAACACCCCAAACCTTCAAACAAGCAGCTTTTTCAGGAATGCAAAACAACAGTTTCTCCGTCAAAGTGCCAAAAGCCTACAAGGACGGTACCTGACGTCCACCCCGGTGGGATCTCCCTTCTGACAGCGCTCACAGAAGTACGTCATCCTGCCGTTGTCTCCGAGACGACAGACTGTAATGACATGGGAGCACTGGCCACAATGGGGACGCTTGTAGACTTTGTAATGTTTGTAGAGAGGAGAGCCAGATTTGCGACACTGAGAAAGATGAAGAAAAAAACAAGATTGTTGAAGGTAAAAAAAATTACAATTAACTCTTAATAACCACATATTACTTACAAAATGACCAACCTTGTAAAACAAAAGAGTAAAATCGCGAGTCATCTTCACTAAATGCTGGATTTGAACGTGTGTCAACTGTTGAACCTAGAAATGAAGGTTTCCATGAAACAACAAAGTGACATTCAGAGTCAGCAAGGCTACACAAACACTTAAACCAAAAAGAAAAAAAAAACAGATATGGATAAAGGCAGAGGTCAATGATTCAAAAGATGAAAACTGCATGTTGTATATTCATGGGGATTGCAGCAACTTTGTATAAGAGAGAAAAATATATTTTTTGCTCTTTTAGGGACTTGGAGGCTTGATAATGGAGGAGAAGCTTATAAACATTAGGCAGCCCCAGGAGAAGACGGGGCTAAAAGTCCGAGATTAATGTTTTGGTCCAGCGTGCCGATACACTCTGAGGAGGCCAGACAGCCTTGTACAGCAAATCCTCAAGTAATAGTTGAGTATTAGAAGTTTTTACACCACAAAGCATCTAATCAGTAACAGATAGGTCAATAAAGTTCTCCATGTGATCCTCATCAAAATAACAACTTTATTAATGTTTATTTAATAACTCTATGCAGCTAACCGGAGGGAGAATCCTCTTGGGTCTGTATGCAGTCATATGCATTCAAAGTGCACAAAAAGATGGAATATATGTGCCGCAATGCGCTTGTTTGTCTTATCCCCTTTTCACCTTCCTCATTTCCATGCGGAGCTCAGAAATACATGAGCTTCCGCTATTCTTCCCTGTGAGTGTTGTCTTGCATTTTTACCCTCATTTTTTATTCCTCTGCTGAACACAATCCATCATCTCTTCTATACCTTCACGGCTGGGTGGAGGCCCGAGTCAAACAGGGCTTCGTTTTTAATGATGTTGCCGACTCCCGGCATGACGGCTTGGTCTAGGAGAACGTCGCAGAGCATCCTGCTACCCTGGCTCCTCACCGCCTCCTCGGAGCGGGAGCAGCAGAACCTGGAGGAGCACACATCCAGACTCTCCATGGCCCTGACCTTCTGCTCGCAATCCTCCGTCAACCTGCAGGAAATACAGTTCCCCAGCACCGGGAGGATTTAGAAAATACATGGCTGCTGTTTTCACTCTAGGTCAACCGGAGATCTAGAGAGGTTATACATTTCTAAATTGTTTGAGGTTGTTTATTACTAGCCAGAAGAGCATAGGTGAAATTCTCAGACAGTACAAATGATTGTCTGTCTTGCTTCTGATCATAACACATGAAAGACTATGATCGTTACAAATGCCGAGCAAAGAAAGCAGCATTTTTCATGCAACAATAGCCACTGCCTTCAAAAGCAGCCTAATGTAGGACATCCTCACTAAATCAGACGCATACCCCAAGGTGAACTCCTGTCACCTCAATCTATCTTGCCTCCACTGTTGTCCCCATTACCTTATTTCCACTGCGCTGTCATAGAAGGCCACAGTGTCGTCGCTAAGGCGTATTTCTAGCGCTGCTGCAGAGCCCTCTACAACCTTCCTCTGAGCCGGATTTATACGCATCGATCCATTCATGCCGAAGTGGATTCTAGATGTTGAGAGAGAGAAAACGGTTTTAAGTGTCGAATATCTGATTTTAATTAGAGTTTGACAAAATAAAGATATATGGTTCTGGGACCTGAAGATTGAGTTGGGACTGAATGCGAAAAATAAGGAATTTTACCGCTGAAATTTGTGATCACTATAAACACTGTCAAATACACATCCATTACACAAACCACTCTGTAAGATTTGGTACCTCAATCAATAAAAATATACATCAGGTGTGGTCAATGAGGACAGACGGATGATTATGGATGGATGAATGATGAATGAATTATAGATTGACGATGTTTATATTGATGATTATGGATGGACAGATAAGATGAAAAATAAAATTAAAAATAAAATTAAATTTCTGTAGTTTTACAGATTTCTTCATACTGGTGGAGTTTGTTTTTTAAGCTGATTCATTATCAATCTGAATAACTGGCCAAGAAGATTTTTCACAAACAAAACATGAATAAAACTAAAAATCAGCAATTACCAGAACAACACTACGACTGAACATGTTCTTACTATTATTGCTGCCAAACAAACACTCAGAGGATAATATACGTTTGAATTAGAGACCTTCTAACTTCCTACAGAGAAAATGTTTCTTTCATAAATAAGTTCTACATTTCACATTTTACCTCCATAAAAGATGCTATTTACAAGTTTAGCCTTTAAAGAACTTATACAAGGTTACTGTATTAAACCATGTAATGAAAATACAAGCCGAGTTACAGCAGGGGAAAAGAAACCTGTGAAAGCTTTGGAGTCAGTGGTATTTCCGAACAAATTACTTAGTTTGTAAAAGAGACGGAATATGAGGGGAAAAAATCTTTCATAAATTGTTTTTGAACATTGAGTAAGGTGCAGACTGTGAAGCCTGAAAACCTGGGAGTTTTTGACTTTTCCCAGATGCCACTCAGGAGTGAGGTCTTCCAGTAAAGGACATCAAATTGAACGAATTGCTCCCTAAAAATATATATAAAAAAAGATGTTCCTGAAAAGGGAAGATTGGTTGACGTGAGCAAAGCCTCAATTACAGCAACTTTCGGTGGACCTGAAAGCACCTTATTCTCCACATGCTTGATGTTAGAAAAAGCTACAAAAGCTTTTCTAAAGAGCCAGGGTGTCATCGTTCCACAATGAGGAAAAAAAGGTTCAAATGGAGGAAATTCAGCACTTTTGCTGCTGCTGCTGTGAGTGGGTATTCTGCTAAAATCATAGCAACAACCAGACATAAAATCCTGGAAAAAGGGAGGAAATGCTCAAAGGTAATGGAACAAAAACTGCTTTATTCTGCTACTACTGCTAAGACTATCCCACACAATCGTCTGGACATGCTTATCCTTGCAGGTTTGTGGAGGGCAGGTGGAACAAAAACCTTTTACAGTGGCCCCCGACTAGTCACGGTTCAGTATTCACATATTTTCATTTAGAAATTATTGTGAGAAAATCCTGCTATTTGGAGAATTTTTTATAGAGCATATCTAAAATATTTGACAGATAATCCAGCTTAGAAAGCTGGAATACCTCGACAATGCTACATGACGCACTATTACATTTGCAAAGCAGCCAATCCAGGAGTCACATTTATTTTCCTTGGTGCTGATTGGTTGTATACCCAAGAACAGAAATAAGAAAGTTGATGTTAGCTTCTGTGGTCATGCTGGTTTCCACCTTGTGCATTGATACATTTTAAAGAGGGGGTGTTATGCAAAGTTTTATTTTTTGAGCTTTCTTATTCTATAAAATTGTACTATGTGCCTGGAAAATACATTGCATACCCCTTCTAAGGTAAATTTGGTGTTTGAACTATTAAAATAAGTGTGTTAAGTGGAGCTCTAGAGTGTTGATGAATATTAGCTATTTGTAGGTGGCTGTGGTCCCAAACTCCCACAAAAACAGGCCAGGCATTCCCACCATATTAGAAAACCTAAAGTAGGAATACTCAGCTTTTCCTAAAAAAAAAAAAAAAAAAAGAAAAAGCCTCAAAGAGAACACATTAAAAAATTGGACCAAAAAAAAAGTCAGTACCAAAGTCTACAATCTGATATTAAGTGGAGGATCAGGCAATGATCCAAAACCCAGCAGACCATCTGACAAGTAAAAAGCACATCCACCTTGAAAGGTCACAACCTTCATGTAATCATAATGGTGTGGCATGACCTGAAAACATCTGTTCATGTTAAACTCATACAGAGGGTGTCAACAGTGTGAAGGGAAGGTCCATGGTTTGAAGGCACAGTATTTTTAGTCATTTATATTGAAATGTCAAAAGAAAAAGAAAACAGAATATATTAAAAAGACCTAAATTTACATTTATTTCTTCATCTTCAATCATTTGTTTTCCAAGTTATTTAAAGAAAAAACAAACAACAACTGCTCATCTGTTTTAACATATTCGAATTTTTTTTTTCCAAAAAATCTACCAGAATATATGAACATAATTTTATAGCTCCAGACTTTGACAAAGTTGTTCTAACAGAAGAATAAGTTTGGTATATGTTATTTGTTACAACATGAATTATCTTTCCAGGTCACAATTATGCTCTACTGTGTGTTGGTCTGTCACATAAACCTCTAATAAAATACACTGAAAGTTGTAGTTGTATTGCACTGTGTTAAATGTGAAAAAGTTCCAGGGTATAAATATGTTCCCACTGCAGAGACGTGTTGAGTTTACTTTACCTCAAGGCTCTTAAGCCGAAGTACATGAAGAGCTCCTTCCCAAGAGTTTCCACACCTGTGTACTGACATCCAGAGAAAATGTGGAAGACATTCGTCTCTGTGCCGTTTCTCTAAAAAAATACAGCAGCTTGATTAACATTTAACACTGGTACTGAGTGACAGACTGCATTTTTCATAACCTTTCATTGTCAAGCCCTAAAAAAAAAACAACAACAAAAAAACAAAGCAGCTCACACAATAAAACATTTCACATTGCATTGTTAGAAAACAAAATGAATATTTGTTGTGCCGAAGTTAATCAATGTTATACAGAAATGAATGGGGTGTATTTTAGAGAAAATGAAAACATTTAATTTTATTTTTAGCTGTGGTTTAGGATTTTTGCTTATTTTTTACTACTACTGGATTAGCGCTTCTGTTTCTATTTGTACATCTGCTTTGTTTTCTCAAACCCGATTGGGTCCTGGTAGATAGCTGCTCCCAGTGAGCCTGGTTCTGGTTCTGCTGGAGATTTCTTCCTGTTAAAGGGGAGTTTTCCTCTCCATTGTCGGTACATGCTGACCCGGACCAGTGAATGCTGTAATCTTTTGGGTTTCCTCAGATAGAAAGCATTTTTCACCAATTTGACTACTTAACCTCACTATGTTGTTTGATCATTTGGAATTAATGCACGACTGGACAAAATGCACTTTTTTATAGATTTTTTTATGCATACTGATCTTAATTAATGTTGTAATTATCTGGGGAGTGTTATTGGACAATCCAAGACTAAAATAAGTAAAATCTTTCCCAAATGTGATTAACAGAAAATTCCCTCAGCAAAAGTACTCCCTATAAGTTACTGCCAGAACACGGTCTGTCGCTGAAATGCTTATAAATTGAGAAATTATCTGTAACATTTATTTTTTTTTAAACTTCCAAGACACTACCAGAAATAAATATAGCTTCTATGTGCCATGCATTTTCAATTTAGCCAGATAAATGAGGTTACAGGGTGAACCAATGTAGAAACAGGCCGTCAACTTACAGTCGACGCAGCCAAAGTGCCCCTCACTTCCTTCACTTTCTGACCCGTCCGGACCTTCGAGCGGATCTTCTCTCCGTTTAACGCGCAGCCTGGACCTTCCACCATCCTGCTGAACACAACCCGGAACCAGTCGAACCAATTCAGAACCAGCCAAAGTTCAAATACCCACTAAAAGTTCAGATAAGCAGCTCCTAAGCGTTTGTTGACGTTTATTTGCCCGCCATACGATTCACAGGCGCGCATGCGTAGTGTGGTTCACAGAACTCCTGATGGAAATATTAAAGGTACAGTAACCGATTTTTCCGGCACACAGATGCGTTTTAATCACCTTTTCCTCCGTAAAAATACATATTTTATGTTAAAAATACCTATCTTATAATTATACATCTACAAAAAATAAAACAATAAAACAAACAGCTAAAATAATGAGGACGTTTTCACTCGGTATCGTTTATTCATGGTTTTATCATATGAAGTATTTCTCTAACAGATTACTTTTATTTTTACTTATTTTAAATGTTTCAGATGGTCGAATAAAGGTTAATGGCAGACAAAGTTAACCCGAGTAAACTGAAAATGTGGTTCTCAGATAATGATTTCATTTATTAAGATATATATTCATAATTTTTATTCATTTGTATTTGATCCATTTATGCATAATAAAAAAGAATTTTACAGTGAGCAAAGAAGCCGATTAAAATCCAATTTCCTCAGCTTAATATTACATTACAAATGCATAATTCATGGTAAATATGAGCAATTCCCTTTAAATTTCACTTGAGGGCGATATTGTACCATTCTTAGGCCTGAATTTGCCGACAGTATGGGAGGACGGACTGATAGATAGATAGATAGATAGATAGATAGATAGATAGATAGATAGATAGATAGATAGATAGATAGATAGATAGATAGATAGATAGATAGATAGATAGATAGATAGATAGATAGATAGATAGATAGATAGATAGATAGAGTAGAAAAACATTTTTCTTATGCAGTTTTGCCACCAAAACTTCTTCATTTGAAGATTTTTTTTAAAGTCATGTTCTCTAGTCAAGTGTTCAGCCATGGCACAGGCATTTTGCTTGTTAAAACCAGCTGCTCTCTCCATTCAGCTCTAATGTACGAACCTAAAAGCAGCATATTCCTGCAGGGTTCTGTTCTCCCACAAGGTGTCACATAGCAAAGAATAAAGGGCAGCGACCATGTGATCTCACCTAATTAGAGTCACAGCTGGTTCAGATTCAGCCTGAGTCTTTCAACATTCAGAGCAGCACAAAAGAAATGCATTACTTTCCAAAAAATGACAACTGGGAAACAATAAAATGAAAGCTGTAACAGCAAAATCTAGTGCCTCCACAGAAAAAGGCACTAGGAGAGACTCAGGGAGAATATAATGAGCGATATTCCTTTTAAACAGTATATTCTAAGCACTCTTAAACGCAAATGTATCTTGTCACATTCACTTTAAATAATGCACATCTTCTGAGAAAAGTAGCAGCACATACTAAATTTGAGATACATTTGAAGAATACATTACAGTACCATAAGAATAAAAAAAGCTTATGATTGTTTTGAGGTCAGATTCTAAAATAAATCTATTTTTCCTCTACAATACACCACTTAAATGTATATTGATCACATGCATAATTAACTAAGTTAATTAACTTTGATTAAATTCCAGGCAATTAGCTGAAAGGTTTAGGCTTTCTGAGGTTTCTGAGGTACAAACTGTGAGTCATAAAGGACCGTAGATGTAAGCTCAGGTGTGAGCACTTTGACTGAATCTGCTTGTGAATGTGCAGGCTGACACAGCAACTTCAGTCCTCAAATTTAATTAAAACTTTTAAGTGTCTTAACAGATTTGTTTAATTATCTCAAGACATGAAAAAAACTACTTCTCATTCTGCTAATAGTCTCTTCCTAATTGTTCTAATGAGTCTTCTAATTGTTAAATAAAACCTTAGACTTGCAGCTAATGTTTCTCAGAATGTTCTCAGAGCAAACATTCTCATTTGTTTTGTTGATTCAGTAGTAATATAAATAAAAAAACATACAGTAAATAATATGTGTTTTAAAATCACTGTTGCATGCTGGATAAACACTAAGGTGAAATATGACTTTCTTTTTATAGAACAATTGACAGCCAATTAAGCTGCTTTGATTATCATGAGGACCAGACTACTGATTGCATGCTTTGTTGGTTCACTACAAAAAGCCATGACAATCATATGTCCATGCTTCAATCATTTTAACTGTGAGCATTTTTAATTACATTAAACTGCATGGGAAGCAAAAAAAAAAAGAAAAAAAATCCAGTTGCTTCTGTGGAGGAGGGAAGCTTAACTGCAGATGGAGATGTGTTGCTATGCAACTGGGATTTCATCACCAGGGTCACATTTGACTGTCTGTCTCCAGCAGCTTGGTAGGATGTGATGACTGCTAACAATAGCAGCATTTTTAAAACATTTTATTTACCTATTAAATCTCAATATTTTCCAACTTACATAATGCAGCAGAGTCATTTACGGTTTATGTATGTTGTTTAGGAAATAGGCTACTTATGACCAACAAAGATCTGTGAATATAGTGTCTCTACATAAATATCTGTATCAGGTAGTTGAAAATAATATTTAGAACACAAAATGAAACCCATAAAATGTAAGGAAGAATGGAAAAGTCAAATACTCTTCCCTATGAATAAATCTGGCTGTTTTACCATAGCTCTGATTATATAAAGACATAAACCCATAAATAGAAGGTAGCAGCTGCCTACGCCTTCCTATAGGATGAAATGTTCAATGTAATTTTTTATCTCAGACCAAGTCTTACAGGTCATTTTTCATGTTTATTATAAAAGGCTCAACATGCATTTATAATCATGTCCCAGGGGATGAAGCCTGTATCCAGTATTCAATAGGCAAAAGACAGAACAACACAGACAACAATGCACCCTCTCTGGGAATCTTAGAGTAACCAGTTGGCCTAACATGTTTTTGGACTGTGAGAGGAAGTTGGAGTACCCAGAAAAATCCACACTTTCTCCTGGAGAACATTCCAACTCCAGACCCCAAGCTGGGATTTGAACCATGGACCTTCTTGCTGCAAGGCAACAGTCTAACTGTGCTATGCAGCACACAGAGCTACATTACGTAACTATTAAAAATATGTATCAAACAATAAACAATAGTTAAAAAATATCACTATGTCTTGACAGTTTAATAAGAGACAGATAATCTGAGAATATATTGAGCTCCTCTGCCTCCTCTGTTGTCCTACTGCCATCTGTAGAAATACACCACTTTAAACAGCCAATCAGAGCCAGAATGGAGGAGATGATTCATGTGTGGACTGCAATAAATTCCACCTGTAAGAGATCTCTGATGATCTGACCTAATCAAAGAACACCACTGGGATTGTGAAACATTTTCAGCACAGACTGCACCTTCTCAGGAACAGGAAACCAACATCCTCTAAATATTTCAAGGAGCTGAGGTTGACAATGTGTTGATGTCGTCTGGTCCTGGAGGCGACTGTGGAGACCCAGGAAGTTATTGGACTGTCCTCACAATCTGCTCATGATTGGTTTCAGAGTCGCTGCAGGAACACGGCCCTGAACACTGACTCTTCACACCTCTCCATGGACATTTTGAATTCAGTAACCAGGTAAACGGAACCACAGCAACAGAAGCAGAAACACCAGACTGGAACAACTTTCTGGCTCAGGCTGGTAAATTCCAAATTTCTTTTAGGATGATGCACTTATCATTATTGCACCGATTTTCTATTTATAATGTATTTAATGATATTAAAAGAAATGTTTTAGAGTCCAGAGAAAACTGTCCTTTTATTGTATATTGCAAAACAATAAAAAACTTTCATACATACACTTTTTTTTCTGTAAATGTTATATTTTTTTAAAACTTGAAAGATGTTCATATCACAAATTATTTGGTCATTATGGGAGGATTAGAAGTCACTTCACCAAAACAAAACATGCAACACAAAAATATTTCTCTGCAAAGGTTTTAGTGACACAAAACAAAAGCTGTGGTAGAAAGCAGATTTACCAACAGCAGACAAAAAGCCAAGTTTTGTTTTTTTGGCTTTATTTCATCCAGCACAAAATGGCTGCAAGAAAAAGAAATTAATAAATGCAGGCTGTTGTGAACAAGTCTACCCTCTAGATGGCAGTATTTCCATTTTAATTTAGCTTTATTCTCTCCTGGTAATGATTGGATGAAAACACATTCCTCATCTCCATCACTGGCACCAGGCTTTATTTTTCACTGGGGACTCGGCAGAACATGACTGTATTAGTATAAATCAAAGTGTTTGGCTCGTTAGGATCATCTGAAAGCTGCTGGTGTCACAAGGAGAACTTAAACTTCAGCTTAAATCATTATTTTAACTCTATTACCCTCTCATGGTGCATCACAGACTTAGTCTGATTTAATAATGGCACATTTAATTGGATATAAATAATGACAACCGCAGTTAAAGGGACCAAGCACTGTCAGTGAGAGCATAAAATCAGCCTTTGATCAGAATGAAAAGCTAAGGTGTTCCCTTGCTGAAGGGCGTGTTAGCAAGACATAAACAAGGTTCCTGTAATGCAGATCATATCTCATCTCCAAAAAGCCATGAGAACATGAAGCTGTAGGCAAAGAAAATCAGCTCTTTCCAGCATTGTTCTTGTTTTATTCAGTAAGGGCAGTTGTTTCACAGAAATTTCACGTTTAAGATAAGCAAACAGGATTATGCTGAACAGCTCCTGGCCAACAGGAAACGAGGAAGGAAATAAAAGCAGCAAGCTCAAAGTGAAGATAAATAATTACAAAGCTTTCCTATAATTAACATAAATATACCTAATTTGGCATGTTTCAATCCACCGCATTGATTAAAACAAGCAAAGCAAAACAAATACAAGCACTTTATATATGATGTGTTATATTGTATTTATAGCTATTGCAACATTAGTTGCAGTTAGTTTGCCAATTCACTGTGAAACTGCAACATTTTCTAAATAAATTGGATCAAAAAATAAATAAAAAAATTGCAGTCGAAATAAACTTTCTAAAATGTAAAGAAAGAAAGTTAGAGCCATGGTGACATTTTCCTCAGAAACAGAAATGCCTTGCATGCCTCCCTGTTGATTTCAGGGAAAATACCATTAATAATTACATTTTATCCCAGGGAGGATTTTTGTGAAGCTCTTTGTTTATTAATTCCAAACAAACCAAAATCACACTGATTGATTAAGTAAACATTTCTTATGATGATTTGGGATTTAAGTGACTTATTTTTGAAAATTTTTTCATCAAACAGTCTTATCTTAGGTTTATTCACAGCTCATTGATCATCACCAACATCTTAAGTCCCCAAGGCAGTGCTGGAACATGTAAATCACTTTTAATATTTAGTTTCATGTTAGTAACACATTTACCTTTAATATGTATAATTTCCATGCAAGAAAGAGAAAAAATTATTACCTTTTACCCAGTTAAGGAATTTGTAATATTTCCAGATTATGATCTGACCCAGGTAAAGGGGTTTCATTTACGAAGATTGTGTCCAAAACTGAAAGTAGTTTCATAGTCCATGATTCAGCGGCATCTGGAGAGGGAGAGGAGGCGACACATGAAGTGAAGGACAAATAGATGAATCTGAAAATATGAAGGATGAATTAAGATGCTGTAGTGTTCCAAAAATTGAATAAAAAAGGTCAGGAAAGTAAGAAATAGACAGTATGTCATAGCTGCTATAAAATATCATAAAAGAGAAGAAAAGTAGCAGTTACTGATGTCATCAGTTCTCTAGAATTAAAGATTTTGTGCAGGAAAATTATTTTTTATTTTCAGTCTGCTGTAAATATCAATTTCAATACTTATTTATTTGATCAGTGATTAGATATTATATTTAAATAAAACATGAAAGCTTCAGATTTAATAATTATTTCACAGCAGTTGTAGCACAGGTGCACCCCCACACACACATGCGCACACACCCCTATATCTCAACATGAACTCTTTCTCTGAGCATGTGAATTACTGTCATGCATAAGAATCACCTTGCTGTTTCTTATGCAAGTAAAATATAATTACACACTGACTTCAGCAACACAAAGCAATCAGTCATGACTACATAAGTGCCACAGGAACACCTACCATTCTGTCATTGCTACTTAGTCTCTGTTTCTCATCTCTCAGGTAATCATTCACCCATGGGTGGAGACATTTATGCTGCATGGTCACTATTTTGCCTGTTGCATAGCTGAGCACAGGTAATCCTTTGATTTGAAACCTTGGGTTTTGGGAAGCGGCTGTGTTCTCAGCATCTTCTCTGCCTCAGGCGGTGCTTGAGTTCTATTATTTATCACTGAGAATGGCGGGGAGCTGAAGGGAAGACGGAGGGGAAAACACGGTTCATACTCACAAAGAAGGCAGAGAATCTGAGAGAATCCAAATGTCAGGTGACTTTTAATTGAAATATCATTCCTTTCCCGTCATTTTGTCTCAAACAGTGCAATTCTTTAAGGGGATCTTAGTTGATATTTAACTACTTGCATTCCAATTTCAAGTGGTACAATGAGATTGTTGTTAAGCACCATAAGGTGCTTTATTTAGCTGTGGTAGATTACAGAATATTCTGAATGTAATCAATTATTTTCCCTCCGTTTATTAACTTGTGTTAAGAAATTTAGTAATCCCATGCCCAGCAGTGTTCCCCAAATAAAGCTGTTTTTCTTGTTTTGAAGGGCAGTTACTGATTGATGCCCTAAAAGTGGAGCTGTTAGATCACACCTTCACAATGCCAGTCGCACGCTGATGACATCAGGCCATGTCTCACTCAAAACCCTTTCTGCTTACCTTTCATTTTGGTTTTCTTCAAATATTTGTTGGATTAAACTGTCAGC
The DNA here is from genome assembly GCF_002775205.1 of Xiphophorus maculatus. NCBI lineage: Eukaryota > Metazoa > Chordata > Actinopteri > Cyprinodontiformes > Poeciliidae > Xiphophorus > Xiphophorus maculatus. The sequence continues at coordinate 2,488,235 of NC_036465.1, forward strand.
ATAACTGATGAATTGCAATGTTTTTTAAAATACTCTTTCTAAAAGGATTATTGTAACTGATGAAAAATTTCAAAAGAAAAATGGTTATAATGAATTCAGAATTCCAAACCTCTCTCCAGACGCTGGACTGAACTGAACTGGTCCAAAGGTCAAATTCCTCCAACTAGACTTTTAACCCTGGATCATCCATGTTCTTGGAAATTAATACATACCATGTCCTTATGTAAACTGAAAATAATAATAATGTTTGCTTGCATTGTAAAACCTTAAAAGCAAACAAATCAAAATATTATTTGCAAAAAATCCACAGGTCTGTAATTCTCCAGGGCTGAACAAATGCAGACCTGCATGCTCTATCATGTATTTCCTGTCTACAGGAAACCAAAGATTTGCTACTTAATTAATTTTAAATTGTGATATACATGCCCTGGATGCCAGTTCCTAATTGTTGTAGAAAAAACTATAGGAAACATAAATGTGACTCAGTCCATTAGTATCAGCATCTTTCTCCTGAAACACAAGTAATTAACTAATTACCTCCTAATTTCCAACAGAATCTGAGGCAGAAGAGTTTGTTGACTAATTGAAACTGCTTTGTGCCTAAATAAAAGTTAAATGATAAACTATTGATTTTACAACCTGACTGTACATGTGAATATTATCAGAATGCTTGCTAGGAGAATCAATGCGCTGTCTAACTTAACCATGCTGCCTGCACCTCTGCATGTCAGCCTCCACCCACACTAAAGTATAATAAGCATGGGTCTCTTGTCTCTGAGCTGAAGTTAAACTGAATCTATCCCTCACTCTGACCCCCATGTTGATTGTGCTATTTCCTCCCTGGTAGCCTAAAAATGTATGAGCAAATTGCAAAATAAGTTTAGTACTTTTAAGTAAGTGAACAAATAGAAAAACCACCAGCTGTAAATGCATTCTGTAATCCATATGCATCCAGGTATAATTATTCTCCAGAGTCGGCAGTAATGACTCGGGTTTAGAACGTAAATAAGTCTTGCGGTGTGCTGACAAAGACAAATGACACAGTCTTTATCCAACTCTTAGCCCTTATGCTTTGTTCCTCTGTTCTCCTCTGGGTCTCCAGCTGAGCCACTACATTATATTTTCTCAAGCTCAAGTCCAAGATTTCTGTCTGGAGCCTGTGATAGAGGAGAGGCAAAGAGAGCTCACAGAGAAAAAAGCTGCTCTAATTGTCTAATTGGCCTCTTGTGTTCTCCAGTGTGTGGAAATATCCTGGTAAGATCTTGGTTTCTCTCACACAGGTGCTCCCCCAGCGGAATGAAGGAACTTCATCTTAGTTTTCCTTCAGAGGTCATTTGTGTTTTCCTCTTATATTAAGCTTTAAATCTTGCCCAAGTGGTTTTTGCTGTTGCTTCGCTTTAATTAGAATAACATCGTTCTATCATAATTTTAATAACGTATGTCAAACTTAACACTGTTTGATTTCTGTTATTCAATTAAAGCACAATTTTTTAAACAACCCTTAGGCCCCGTCTACACAGAGATAATTTTAGTTGTAACGTTTTTTTAATCTGAATCTTCACAGATTCATCGTCATAAGGGAACAAAAACGTTCGGTCTTGAAATCGGGTTCCATTGTGGATAAATTTCAAAACGCCGGGTTCATGTTCCCTTGTGTTGATGCGAGCCTAGTCTTTTTTATTTGTATTTTTTTTCCACAGAAAAAAAACATATTCAGAAAGCATCTACAAAAATCATAAATGTTATTTACAAGTAGGCAAAATCTGATTGTGATTGTGCATGTACACACATTTTTATTCTACTTTGGTTTGAAAGATGTCTTCATAGTGAGTTTTTATCTGCCAAGTAATACAAGAAAAAGAAGACAGCATAGAATGACAAGTTAAAATGCTCTCAGACATCTCTCAGAAGCTGATGCTCTGGAAGCAGACAGAAATATACTTGAGATGAATATCAATGTGAAGTCAAACAAGTCCTCTGCACTCAGGTGTCAGAGACCTCAACAGATCAGTCAGTTCAGCACAGAGGAGTATGAAACACTGTATAAACTGACAGACTTAATATAAAAATCTGCAACTAAGTAAAATTTGTTTTATTATTACTAATAGATATACAGTAATAGTCAGCCATAAGCTACATAAACAAATTATCTGGGCTCATTTTCTGACAACAGAAGTTTGACTTCACATTAAATGTTACAAGGGGCAATAAGCTTAAAATGTTTAGCAACAAAATTGGTTTGCTGGTCTGAAATGGTTATGAAACTTTTGCAGGGGAGTTTTTTTCTTTTATTGCACATATGTTTTTTCACTTCTGACTAAAATGATTTCAGTAATTGCTAATATGGTTATCTTCCAATTTAAGCTATTTTGTTTTAATAGTTAGTGTTTGTTTGTGTCCTGGGTTATATTTACTAATGTCAATAAACCACTAAAGCACAGACAGCTACTGTATTCTATTAAAAAGTCATACTCATCTCTTTTCTGTGTTGTTAGCCATTTTCCATTTTATTTAACAAGCTTGTTCTGTTAATTAGTCTGCATCCCTCAGTTTCCCTGCTCCTCACTCTTCCTCAGCTTTTCTGCATTCCTCTAACAAGATGCACCTGACTTCATTGCCAGTCTTTATTCTTCAGTATTTAGGGACTTTGGTTTCCATTGTTGACTGCTGGTTTCTTCTGTTGTCTTCACCATGGTTTCATATCCTGTTTTCTTAATGCCAAGATCTGTATTTTTTCTTTAATTTTAAATATTAAGTCTTTCCCTTCACAATGGTTTTCCCAAGTTCTTCTCTGTATTTAGGTTCTGGACCAACACAACACAATTTAACAAATACATTTATGTGTAAAATCTGTAATTTCCAAAGACTTTTAATTGAATCCAACTCAGGTAATTGACTGTGCTGTTCCAGCTGTATTACTTTCTTTGTCTGAAACCGTTTAAGAGGCTGTGTGTTTGGGACTATTTCACAGTCATTTCACCAGCAGATTCTTATGAAGAATGTCTTGGTAAATTTCTCCATTCATCCTTCTTTCAGTTGTATAAAGCCTGACAGAAACAGATGCTATACATCAGCCCAAATCATGATGTTCCCACCTGCTAACAGTGTTCTGTTTTGATCCATTCTTCCTCCAACCACAGTCTCTGTGTGTAACCACACAGAAAAAGGTCAGCTTTGACCTCATTTGACCAGACTATATTCTCCCAGCATTTCATTGGGTTGTCCAAATCTCCCGCAGCAAACTTCAAACAAGCTTCATACTTGTGCAATAAGGATAGAGGCCATTTGTGGTTTAGTTCATTGCTTAGTTTTTCCATGGAAAAAGAGGATCTAATATTTTCAGATCTTCCTGAAAATCCTCTGAGAGTGCTCCTTGGCTCTTGGAAAACTTTTCATTGTCCTTTTGACTCCTGACATAAGTGCCTTATACATGATGAAATGATATTGTTTCAATTCAGGTTCCAGCGGGATTCAGTGGAACATACATAAGTTTAGAAATTCAGCAGGAATCATTGCCATTAGAAGGTTTTGCAGGTTTTTTATGAGGGTCATACTCATAAGCAAATGAGTAAGCAAAGAAGCTTTTGCTTACCTACTGTTGCTGTAGCTGACTGATTTACACATAGCAGAAATGCTTTCAAAGTGCTGACCAATGTCAGCTGGTTTCTTGGTAAAATAGGTTGAAAATGTGCTTCAGACAGTGCTAGCATTATTTGTTTACTGTGTCATTAACTGATCCTTTCTGAAGTGAAGAATTATTCAAGACCTGAGGAAATGTCGCCTTGTGTTTGAGCTTAACAAACTGAGATAACTCACAGCAGGAAGGTTACAGAAGAAGTTCATTACTTTACCGAAAATAAGTCAGTAACACATGATGCATTTTAAAATAATTTTTACTACTTTTTATTTGTGATTTTATGAGCCCTTAGCATCTCCAGCTGTAAGAGTTGTCTCTGTGTACTTTTTAGATTATAAATATTCCACCTCGTTTCAGTCAGACAGGTTACCACAATTTCCAAATTCTCTACTAGCCATAATCCCCCATGGCTATAAACCAGTTGGATTACAGTCAGTTACTGTTGGATTACTTTCTGTTACTGCATAGAGCTCCAAGAATCCTCTACTCATTTAGTATTACTGTTACAGTGTGGCAGAACATCTATTGCTGTGAATGCTTGGAAAACATGCCAAAGTCAGTCTATGTTGCATTTTCTCTGTTCACTGCAGACACTTAGAAAAGGCTCTAACCATTTCTTTAAAGTTTAAGTAATCTGCTGAATCTAAAAACAAAATCCACTGATACATTTAAGACAGCTAGTATATAATTTAAGAGATTACTATAAAAATGTTATTATATAAGTATGCAACAATTTCTTTGTATTAAGTTCAGTCAATATATGACCATCAGCAACACAGAACCAGATCAGTGGCCTGATATCCAATCCAACATCAGTATCGGTTCTGGAGCCAACAATGGACCTGATTGGTTCTGTTACCTGCAAAATAAGAGCACTATTCCATCTTTTTATGACTGTGGCAATCTACTCAGATATGTTAGTGATATCTGTGCAGAAAGAGGGGTTCAGAAGCAAGTAAAAAGACGTGTACATAATGTATCATATCTAAGCTGCTGAAGGCAAAAATATATCATAGATAAAACATCAATGAGCAAGGACTATGAAACTAGTGCATGTAAGTAGACAGACTCTTCCATTTTTAAATGCATTTAGAGTTTCTGAGTTGGTAATGTGAAGGATTAAAAAGGAAAGAGTGAGAGAAGTGCAATAAAGAAATGAACATGAAAAACAGTCTAAATGTGACTGAGTCCAGAAGAGTCCAGTAGGGTGACATAAAAACTCTGCAGCCTTCGGCGTATCTGTAAATCATCTGACTGCTTTTATGCTGAAACCTCTTGGTAAGCACAGCCATAAAGGATCCAAAGAGGAAAATACAGACAGAAAGTTGGTGTGGGAGGAAATTTATCTCCAGACCAGACAGCAGATATTCAACAAGGTCTCAATCACATCCAGGCATTTTAATGGACACAGTCACCCACAGGCAGAACTTTTGTAATGTCAGAGCTTGATGCAGGAGAAAAACTTAAATGTGTGATAGCATCATGCAGATTGAGTAGATTTCTTTTCTGCTGTTTCTCTGGTTGAACTTGTTTTTATTTTTAGCCATGTTTTATGTTTCTTACATGGAATTCCTCATTTTGTTTGGATGGCTTCCTGTTTGATCTCTCTGGGCAGAAAGATATTGTAGAAAAGACATCAGTGCCATTTTCCTCTGGAAAATGTTTCCTCTTGGAGTTTATCTCTATTAAACTGGCTCTCAAATGCTCCAACTCTGGCATATTATATTCACATTACTCCAAAGAGGTTAAAACACACCACTAGTTCAATTCATGCAAAACTGCTTTGATATCCTCATACTTTTAATCCATATCTGCCTTTGGTCTTGTGGTAAATTTGTCAAAGCTGTGGAGAAATGGATTTCAGAGTATTTTAAATAATGTGAATAGTACAGTAGGGTCACATTTAACCTTAAAGTTAAACCATAAAATATCCTCAACCACTATAGACACTGTGTGGTAAAGACAAAATGCTATCTGTCTGTCTGTTCTGTTCTGTCACTTAGTGATCCTGCTAAGCTATGCAATTTCTCTGTCTGCACTGATGAAGTTTCACTCACATCGGCATGCTGAGAGCTTGAAGTGGCCATCACTTCAAGCTACATCAGTAGGGGAGTTGACTGTTTGGTAACTGATTCAACTGTTAAGTGTTAAGCAGAGAACTTCAGCAGATGGAAATTGTTCAATGTCCTGGATAAAAGAGCCAGAACAAATAAGTTTGTTTTTTCCCCAGAGAAATAACATAACTTTCACATTCAACATAGTCTAGCTAAAAACATCCATCAGTTGCCACATACATATTTCATATACATGACAGGATTAACATTATGGAGGATGATATTCCGCAAAATGTTTTTTTAGCTTTTTTCTTATTAAAACTGCTGAAGTTGAAACATTCTTTTACCTTTCCTGAAGTGTTTCATGCTTATTCTGCACTGTGTTTGGCCACTTATTCATCTTCAGTTTCTCTATTCTGCTCTACGCTCCTTAAAAATGAGAGAGGATGTTTAATCCCTTTAGTCGGGTCTTGGGTCATCATTTCACCTGACATGTTTAGTGTTACATATTTTATGGTTTCTTGATGTATGACTTTTTTTTATCCTTTCCAGATGCTACATTCCTAAAAGACAGAAGAAGCCAAGATGTGCTGTTTACTGCTGCATCTTCTCTGTCACCATACCATGAGCTCTAGAGTAAATCCCTCAGTGTATGATGGCAGTGAGATCCCTTCTAACCGCTGCACCTCCAGGCAGCTTTTCTGTCATTTATGCTCCGCCTGTGGGTGATCTTCACATTCACAGACTCTGCTTTTAGAGAGTTTCTCCTTGTGTACTTGCCAGGATGCATATTACCATAGCAACACAATCTCTCACAGAGCCAGAGGAGAGCTTTCAACAAACAAGAAGTCTGTTGCAGCAATCCCTCCAGTCATTTGCAGAAATACCGGATCAGTGGCAGAGAAATCACTTTTTTCGATTATGGGCCTTTAGAAAATGGGGGTGTATATTGTATTACAATACTATATTTAGTTACATAGTTCACTTTTGTGTGAAAGCCTTTAAAAACGTCTTTCCAGCTGAGTTATATAGAAACCATTGAGTCTTATGTGATATATGAAATTAACTGTTTGGAAAAAAAGCATTTCTTTTTGAAATTTTCTCAGCATTAAGAAGGACATTTTTGCTTATTTTCCTTTCAAAGTTGCACAGATGTGGCCATGCAGTGGTCAGCGCTCCAGTGGTCAAAGGTGTGGAAAGAGTTTGTTTTAATATGTCCATTTGGAAAATCCTCGGGGGAAATATCACAGATTCTGCTGCAGATGTTTCACTCTGTTTGTATGCTTGGAATTGGGGTTTGGCCCTTTTGATCTAAGAAAAAAAAAACGTACCGCAGGGGTTTGCTGCACTGATGAGTCAAAGTTCTGTTTGGAGCGAATTAGAAACCCTTCCCACCTCCGGATTTTCCCAGTTTCCCTGCAGAGTGTACCTTCTGTGATCAGGGATGTGGGAATACCGCAGCCCATCGCCTTGATCCATCTCTGTCTTGGCACAACCTGTGACCATTTGGCATCTCCAGTGGAAACACTCTGTCTGTGCCAACAGTGACAGACCACCAACCTGCATGCTTCCTCCCACAGAGTTCATTTTTATTTTGTCTCTGCTCTATAATCAGTCTGTTATGCCTGTGTTGTTTAACCACACACAAAATCTTTAACAATAACAGATCCTTGCATTTCAGGCAATGGATATGAATATCTGTATGAGGGAAATGGGCAGAGAAGCATAAACTGAACACACAAGTTGAACAGATTGGTCAGTTAAAGCTGCAGTATGTAACTTTCAGATTGTTTTTTTATGTATTTGTTGAAACTGTCACTATGTCATGACAATGTAATATGAGACAGATAATCTGTGATATAATCGAGCTCCTTCCGAATTCTCTACTCCAATCAGTCAAAGCCATCAGTCTGAAGCAATCAGTCAAAGCCAGGAGGAGGGTCTTAGTGTTGTCAATCACGCTCATGTACGCAACGCTAACCCCCTTGCTCTCTGCTATGTTACAGCTTCTTCCTGATAGCAGAGTCTGCAGGGAATGGAATGGCTAGTTATCATAGCCAGTGATATGGTGGCTAAAAGGTTTTCCTGGAACAGTAAGTTGTTTCTCTGTCATTAATACATTGGGCAATGCATACACAAGCTTGATAGACAATGCTAAGAACCTCTTGGTGTAACTGCATAGTAAAATGCAGCTACATCAGTTTTCAGAGTTGGGATGTGAACTTCTGGTGTCAAAAATGTGCTGCTGTCCTTTTTTCACACTGGAGAGTCAGAACTGTTTTGAGCATGGCCAAACTTCCAAAGGGAGGTCATGATGGTTTATTATCATGGAGCAGCAGTGGCAGCTTATCCCTCAGGTCTGATGTCTGCACCCTAGCATCACTACAAAACACCTGCACCAAACTTTAAGAGGTTCTTGAAGGTAAGAAAAGTTCCGGCTCTGTTAACTGTTTGAAACGCAGTTATCATAGTGTCACTACAAAAACAGAGCAGACTGACATTCCTTTGTTTGTTAAGAGGGCCTTGCTCAGGAGATATTCCCATGGGAAACTCAGTGATTGAAAAGGAGACCCCACAGGGCACATCTCTCCCGCCTTCAAGGATAATGTCTGCAAAGGAGTGTGTTTGAGATGGTGTGCATAGCAGCATTCACATGCATGCTGCATTATGTTTTCATATCTCCAAGCTTTGAACTTTAGCTTTTTGTAGATGTGTATAACCTTTGCCTCATGAATCTATCGATTTATTGCTGAAAATTACATTTTATTTTAAATCTGTCACTACAACACAAACATTTTCAAGCACTGACCGTGTGAAAGCAATTCACGCTGCAGCTGATTGACTGAGTGAGTCACTGTTTCTCTTCTCACATCTTTAAAAGGCAAACCAGAACTTATCTCATCCATAATATATTTCTTCAGTAAATAAAGCCTCTTACCGCACATCCACTAGGATGTGAATTAGTCTGCCAAGTTGGAACCTTTTTAAATGAAAACTGAAATTACCTTTACCACAGTTATGTTAAGGATGTCTATTAGCAGGGTCTATGTGTGTGAGATACTGAAACCTCAGGCATCATTAGACATTGCAAGGACCCCAAACACATCTGGCGGTAAAGGTTTTATCAGCTACAGAGAATAAATAATTGTTTTGTGGGTAAAATAATTACAAACTGACTCATTCACCACAGAAGCTGAGAGTCCAGACCTCACAAGCTCTTTAACTCTACAGGCCATGGTTGCTTGAGCTAAACCCAGCGTGAGCTTAACACTAAGGAGCCAATAAAAGCAGCCTCATTTAGGCTGCTGCTCTTTGCTGTTCAGTGCACTTGCAGATGAAAATGAGCCTCTCTGCTCTGTCAAAGTTATGTGGTTCTTTGTGACAACCGGCCAGATGAACCTAGAAAAATATATGTTTTTTTTAAAAATTTACATTCCTGCCAATTAAACGGCTTAAAAATACAGTTTACCAACTCCAAGTGTAACCTTTTTTAACCTTATTTTGAAAGTCTCTTAAAGGGGAGCGGCAAAAGTAAATGAGGTGGATTAGCAATGCTGAAAGTAACTTATGGTGTCTTAATGGACAGGCATTGAGCTGTTAGCATGTCACAAGGCTGTCATACAACAACAGTCTTCAGTCAGAGGTCTCTTAGGATTGTTACAAGACTGACTACTACTGGAGAGTCTTCCTTCCCACAACATCGCCATCCTCAATGACTGAAAATGCTTGAATGGTATTAGTTATGACCTTTAATTTCTCATTGAAATAAAATATTAGAATTTTAAGTAGAATTGAAAAGCCTGATCTGAATTTATTTAGCTCAGGATAAAATGTTACAAAGGAGAGGCAGTAAAAGCATCCTGTCATTCTGATTGAATAACAGGATGCTTTAAAAAAAACAGCGGTGCTTGAAATCTTTCTTCTTTTGTCAGTTGTCATCACCACTAAGATTTCATCACTGCTTTTCATCAAAAAGGGTTTTACAGAAAAGAAAATTGCTACTGTTAATGTCACACCCAAATCATTTATTTATCAAATCATCAAGGGTGCCAGAGAAAATCCCAAGACTTTCTCCTTAAGAGGACTCAAAGAGAAAAACAGTACACAGATTGGTCAGGAATGGAAAAAAGTTGGAAATGTGTTGCAAGCGAGCAGTTTGAGATTTTTAGAAGTTGTTCTGGTAGCTGGAAGGACAACAAGAAGCAACTTCTTGGAAAAAACATGGAAGTCTGACATTCTGCAAGACGTACCAGGATTTTACTGCAGATCTGGAAAGAGGAAAGTAGAAAATGAATGCTTGCATGAGTCCAGTGTCAGTGAAGCAGTGTGGGTCTGTTTATTGTTCAAGGAAATGAGTTTGATCTGAAATCTGCATACATTAAGTGCTGCCCATTGAAAGGAGCAGTTTGTGATCCAGAAAGAAAACAGCAATGAACAAAGTATGATGCAGTTCCACGTCTTTCAGCAAAAGTGACCAAATTGTGGCTCATGGAGTAAAACACAGACTTTTCATTAATGTCCTGATAACTTCCTGGTTCACAATCTGTCCAGAAACTGTTGAAGATGCAAAACAAAAAACAACAAAACAAAAGGACAACCTCCAATCAGTGGTAAACCTCCTGTATGAAGATGCATTGGTATGGCAGGGCCTGTTTACTAAAGTAAAAAGTTTACTTTTCTCCTTTTTCTCTACAATCTTTTTCATTGCTTTTTATTTTATTAGAGTGTTAAGATGCTGTTTGTCTGTCTGTTTGTTTGGGCTGCGCTCATTAGCTGTTGTCTTGACTTTAAACACTGTGATTAGGCTCAGCTCCCGAGCTGATATAAGTTTAATGGCCTTTTATACCATCAGCTGTCTACAGCTGGTTGAAAATGGTCTGACTGAATTCATTATAAACAAAATTCTTGTTTTCAAAGATTAGTTGTTTGATGTAACCAACTTCTTGTCTAACAGCAGAAGCACATCACAGAGCTAGAGGTTGTGTTGTACAGCTTGAACCTTTTTTGAGACGATACCTAAGGGAGACTTTTTCAGACAAAAGAGCAAATATGTATCCTTGTCTTTTTGGTGCATTCTCTATTTAAGTATTTTAAAGTTTTATAATATTTGATGTTTTCCAAGTGAATCTTCAAAAGTATTTTATCCAAAAACTTTCTCATGATAAAGTCGAGGCGGACCTTTAGATTCAGGGCCACTGTTATCATTTAAAGATCAAAGATAATTGTACAGCAGAAAGATGTGAAAGCAAACCAGAACACAATGTGATGTGACAAATGTGGCCAAGGAACAAGGAAAGACTGGCCTGGGATGAAAGACTGCATGGAACTACTGACAAAAAAACCCCAAAAAACAGAAAATGATGCAAGTGTTACAGAAACCTTTGCATGAATTGCAGTAACAGAATTTTCTGTTTCATTTGTAGTCTATGTGCTTTGTAATATATTCTGGTCCATTTTACTTAAAAATACTTTAAATGTTGATTTACTGCTTAAGACTCACAATTGACCTTCCTAATAAAGCAAGATATGAGAAGGATCAGCTTGGAGAGCAATTTGGTGCAAGAAGTTAATCTGACAATATTGGGATGAAGATTGCTGGAGTACCTGGTGAACAGCTATGGATGCAAGGAGACAACAGATGAACTCCATGCAGAAAGAGTCCAGGAGCTTCTGGCTGCAAGGCAGCAGTGCTAAGAAGTACCAGGATTGGACTGCAGATCTGGAAAGAGGAAAGTAGAAAATGAATGCTTGCATGAGTCCAGTATCAATGAAGCAGTGTGGGTCTGTGTTTAAAAAATAATTTTTCTCTGAGCATATAGCTGCTAGTTACAGCTGTTGGCTCCTGTCAGGATTAGTCTCTGCAGTGGTACCAAACATTAAAGACAATGGCAAGAATGTGTAAAGCAAGAAGAATAATGCAGATGAAATTCAAAAGATGACAGAGATTTGGCTTGTGTGATTTCCCAGCTTTCATGTTGCTAAGCATCTGATTTTAGAAGAAACATGTTCAAACATTGGTTTTCCTTCCCTTAATGATAGACTATTGTTTGTAAGATTATGTGATTTGAAAGTTTATTTTACCATTACTCAGGATTTATTTAAAATATGTCTAGATTTTTGAGAAGCAACCAGAGAAAAGTCCATTTCCACCTTCCTAAATGAAACTGTCAGTAACAGCTGTCTCTAATAGTTTGTGTTGTTTGCTTGACTGATTTTACTCAAAGCTGTGCTTGAACTCGTGATGTTGGGTGTTCCTCTTTAATGTACCTTGCATAATTATGAGTGATGTTTCTTTTGAGGTTTTCCAGAAACTGAATGACTGGAAAGTGTGCAGGAAAGAAACAGGCTCATGTCATCCTCTGTGGCTGGTTCTCTAAGTTTGCAGACCTCTCTTACTAGTGAGTAAACTGACCCCGGTTGTTGTGATTCCCCCCCCCCCCCATGACCACATCAGTCACACCGATCTTTTAAGATCTACCCCGGCAGCGCCTCGACATGAATGAGACATTTAGTGGAGTCCTGACTGGGACCTGTGTTGAGCCTCCCTTGTGGTCTGTGACCCTCGTTTCAAACGGTGCAGGAAGAAAAGAAAACAGGATGTGTGAACCATTCCACTCAGCCTATTTGTCCGGGTGACTCAAAATGCAGTGATGAGGCAGATGCAGGCTTTCAAAAAGGAGAATAATTTATTAATACCTAAAATATTAGAAATTACCAGGCTTTTATGCAATGTTTTATTTCTTTACCACCTCTTCTTTTCACTAGCACAGTTTCATAATAATACACACCATCAGAAATAACTTCTCTGTCCTCAAAATGATTCAGCGATATTTAATTTTGAAGGGGAAATTATTTATTTAAATTCACAGAATGTTTTTTGGAAAACTTTAAGATAAAATTTCTGACCTATTTGTGTTTTGTAGCTGTCCAGATAACACTGTTTATGTAGCGTTTTTCCCCTATTTTCATCACTTTATATCTGTTTATGCGATAACAATATACTTTTAGCAGTAAGAAAGATTGCAATAATCTTTCTAGGGCAGCTGCACTTTGCTGATAATCCACTTATATCATGGTTTTTCCCCCTGATTGTAATTTTTTCTGCAACTTTTTAGAAAAAGCTACATCAATTTTGCACAGATTGCAACAGATGAGGCTGCAGTCAGCATCATTGTTAAATACACTTTTAACACAAAGAAAGCAAACTTTACTTTCAGACTTAATGAAGACAGAAGGGCTATAAAGTTCTGGAGAACTTTATAGTAAACATTAGACATGGTCAGTTTACTCTGTTTTGTTTTTGTGTCATTTTATCAGTTTTTCTCTGTTTCTCAGTAAGAGCTGGAATTTTCTTTTAATTCATCTTAATTCTTTTTCAAGTGTGCCACTTTGGTCCCATATGAAGTTGCTTTTATAATTAAATCTGAACTGGATTGAATGAAACTGATGAGCAGCTGAAAGACAAGACAAAGCACATCCATGAAGTTCAACACTAAAGACCAACACATGCACCTCAGTTCAACCACTGCTCCTCTGAACTTCAAACTTTTATCTTATGAACTGTTACAAGGTAAGAAGGACAAGTTGCATAGAAATATTCCACGTTTCCATTGTGGTATTTTAAATACTGTTCAATACAAACAGATTAGTTTTCTTTTGGAATTGCCTTAAACATTTTACTTGGTTCTTTCCCATCATTTTCATTGGAAAAAGCTTCAGAGTTTTAAACATCACATTTCAAAATATTAATTGTACTCTTTGTTTTTTCATGTTCAGGATTTATCTAGAGCCCGAATTATAGATGGCAAAGTTTCTTGGCTCCAGAAACCAGAATTTTTCAGTCCAGAATCTTTCAGTCACCATGTTTCCCAAATGTCATAAACAAAATGATAACATGCTGTTTCCATACAAAAACCTCTCATTTAAAACATAAACCTCTGTGGATGATATTTGAGAAACAGACCATGGCGTTCCATTTAAGCAGCTAAAGCAACTCTTAAACTCCAGCCCATTTTCATTCCCAAGGCTTTGCAAGCTACTTATTCTTCAAAGCGAGTAATCTCTGAAACCGCACAGTGTGTCCTTTGGCTCTGAAGACATGATCACATCAGGTGCAGCAACATTTGACATTGATTTAAAATTTTCATTTGGAGGCTGAAGAGCTGGAAGCAAAGTGAATTGCAGGACTTTAATCTTGGATATGGTGAAATGTTCTTGTTTGACTGTCGCTCTCTGGATTTCTATTCCCTTGAAAAATGATAGTTTGTTTCTTCCTTGGAAATGTACGCCAGAAATGTATGGTTCTGCCTCAGAACTGTAGCTGCTTATATTTTGAAAATAAATTCTGCATTACTCATTTTCAAGACTTTAACCTTTTTGTGTCATGAATGCTGTTTAAAATAACTCTACAGAGTAGCAAGTTCCATGGCCATTACAAGTTTAAAACCACACCTTTCTTTATAAGGTAAACAGTTTTGATGAAATAATTATAAGACATTAAATATTGTATACAATTATTCATTTTTATTTCATACAAGGTTCTGGACGGAACCTTTGCATTCTGTTATGCCCGTAACTCTGATGCACAAGCAACATCTACAAAGCTGCTTCTCTTTCCACACTGTAGGTTCATTTTTATTTTTAAAAAAAGAATCTAATTGGACGCTGGAAAGGACTATTGTTGTGTGCAAGTTGTGTAAAAGTACTTAGTCTATCAGCAAAGCTATTCAAACCTAAAATACCATCTCAGTGCAAAACCTGTTGCAGCAGCACAGACGTCCCCAGCACTAATGTCAGCGTCCACAGTCTGCAAAGAAGATTTTTTTTTTTCTAAAATGTTCCATGGATGATCAAGGATTTCCTGAAGGCTGAATGGGTAAAGTAGCACTTTGCACTAATCTGGTGGCTGACTAAACTTAAATAACAGATTAAAAACAATGGTTATCTCCTGTGTTGAGCTCAAATGTTTATTCAAATATTTAGCAGCAAAAAGATTGAGAATGTTGTTTATTTTGTTAATACATGATTTTTGATTAAAATCTGATACAATTAACTGGACTCTAAAATTAACTGGATAAAAAAATTATTTAGTCCTGTAGATTTGATCTAAAGGTTGCCCTCTGAGCTCAATACCACACACAGATGCAAAGACAATAATATTTTAAAGTAGTGATGAAAAGAGTAAAAAGATTTTGTCACTGGTAAAAATAAAATTGCATTTTCTTCGTGACAAATTTGACAGTTTATTGATGATATGAATCATTGCTCTGGATGCTCATCTCCATAAAAAAAATCCACCACAACAATTTCAGCAATTCTATTTAAAATGAAGAGGAGAAAATGAAGAAGAGAAGTTTCCTGACATTCCCATCACCAATGTGTCACAAAGACTGTGGAGAGATACAGTATCTGTCTGTAATCACTGAAGAGTGAGGATCCAAATCTCTTGGGGCCAAAGGAAGCTCAAAGGTGAATGATTATCTACAGATGTCTTAAAGATTATTGTAACATTTTACCTCCTCTGCTCTTCCAGGAAGAAAGAAGGACACACATGCATGTCATCTATGAAGTCAGAACACGTCACTCCTGCCCATGGTGTGTCTATATTAATATGCACGTAATATGCAGAGAATAGATGATTTCCAGAGAGAAATGTATAATAAGTTTCAGTTGTTCTTCAAAGATGTAGCACTTTTAAATGACCTCCAGAGGAGATTGACTCTGAACTTGTTGCCAGTATAAGGAAATTTCTGCAAACACAGGAGAACTGCAGAGACTGTAGTAAAGAGGATTGTGATAATAATTAAACAGCTGAAAGAAAAAGTTGGAGAAATGAAACTAGTAATCCATGTCAATAAGTTTGTATTACAGGTGACTGAATTTGGTCTTCAGGAACAATGGCTCTTGCTCAGGTATTTTGAGCTTTTAAAGTATTAGACCTCAACCACAAAATACGTATTATAGTCATATTTTGCAGTAAAATTTTTCTCCAGTGTAAAAAAACCCTTTTAGGTTCATTTTTGTTTTTTAAAGGAACTTTGTAGTGCATGAAAGAAAACATCTGAAAACGAGTTATTCTTTAATGCTGGTATACTCTGGTGAAAACAATCATCCTACATGATAGTTTTGTTTGTGCAAAATCTTTTGCAGCCTGAGGCAACAGTAGAATTTTATACAGCATCCACTGAGTCATATTTAGAAATATAAAGGACATGATGAATCGATTCCTGTGGGCTATACAGCAGACAGAGATTGGAAGCTTTTTTATCCATACCAGAAATGTTCACACTGAGTGAAAACTAAAGAGCAAACGACAAAATGTTCCATCCACATGAAGCACATGAATTTACACATATGATTTACAGAATGTTGCACCAAAGAACAGGTTTATGTTCTTACTTTATGTTCTTACTGCTTTATAATGGAGTTGCTGCAGATTCAGACCTTCAACTTTGCATAAGTTAATTGTTTCATTTCAGAAGTATTTCTGAGAATCAGTATAGAAATGAAAACATGACTCATCTGTGGAGGAGGCTGGAAGTCCAAGGGCTTTTGCGAAACTTCTTGTTATGTGGCGTTTATAATACCATTAATTAATTCAATGTACCCACTTTAATGACTGCACGCTCCAAAGCATAGTATTTTTTATCCTTGCAGCAAGTCTAAAATGAAAAATGTTCAGAAATATGCAGCATGTGTGTATATTCTAGCCTGCAGCTGATTGGTCCTCAACTGAGAAGCAAAGACAGAGGAAGCCTGGAAGTGTCAACTGTTGGAATACAGCTACAAACTTCCTCACACACTTATAAATCCACAAACACTGTCCAGAGCCAAACCAACTGACCACGAAGTGTCGCATCCTGCGCCAATGCAGTGAGGTTTCCTTTGCAAAGTAACACTGCTGCAGCCAAGGAAGGCCGCCTGTTTAATGTCCGAAAAGCCACAGTGGGAGCCGGCGGGCTTATGCAGTAGCATCTGGCCTCGCCTCAGATGCCTGCCAGGATGGACATTATATGAGAATAATTGGCCAGGACAGCAATGTGTGAGATGGACAAATGAGTACCTCCTCCTGGGTGACCTGATGGCCAAAAGAAAAGGGAGCAACGCTTCTCTGGGTGTTTTAAAGCACTTTAGCAACAGACTGGTTGAATTAACACATACAGAACATTTATAATCATGATTATAAATGTGCAAAAATCTCATCTGATTTTCCGTAGATGTTTCTAAGTATTCGAACAATTCATTCTTTGACTGTTTTTAATTCGAATCATCTGCACAAAGCCATAATTGTTAGCCAAGTCATAAGGTCTACTGAGAATAATGATGACAAAACTCTGCAGTAACACTCAGCTTTTAGTTTTTAGAAGAATGTGAAAACGTACAGCTTGTTCAGGGGTTTCAGAAAACACAGAAATTTTAAACTAATTCAGTCATTAATCACACAATAGAATAAACTTTGTCTCTAAAAAATGCTTTATCTTCCCCTTAAAAAAGGGTCGTACTGAATACACACATGGGAAAGAGAAATTTCTGGACCCTTTGTCCTCTGAGTTCCTAATTGTGAGAATGTTATATTCTCTCATTACAATGCACAGACCTAAACCAAACCCTTTCATTCATAAAGTCCTGAAAAAAAATTACTGGTGTTAAACTTTGGAAATCCTTTATTTTCTTCTGAAACTCATTGACCTTAGTGTTGGAAATTTTGATCCCATATACTATATAATATATTATTAAACATTTTTTGCTATTAAACTCAAGAAAACACAAGCAGAGGTCTCAACAATTGCTTGGATCAGTGAGTGCCTGACAGACTGACTTCAGTTTGGGAAACCGAGGGACTGTGTGTGTAAGCAGGTGATCAGCAGCAGGAGCGCCACAGGGCTCTGTACTCTCACCGTTCCTTTTCACTCCGTACACATTCGACATCCAGCACGAGTCAGACTCCTGTCTGTCTGTTAAAGTTTAATTTAGAGGAGCCACAAGAAGTTCAAATTCAAGCAGAAATTGAAAAATTTATTCTTTAAGCTCAGTATTAGAAAATACACAAACAGTTAAATAATTATGTTGTTCAAATAAAAAACAACCTCAATGAAATTTCAAAGTAAAAATGACTAAAAATAGAAAATGAAAACTAATTCTACTGTACAGCAAAAATGTAGCAAATAAGGCACATTGTATCTAAATTCCCTTTCATTAGAAATAAATATTTATTATCAACAATCAGCAAAAACAACAAAATGCAATATATTCCTCAAGCAAGCAGAGTTGATATCGCTGATATGGATCACAGAAATGTTTCTAGACAATGTCCAGCTGGTTCAAAATTCGCAACAATCCGTCCTGGAAAATCTTTGGTATAAAAAACAAAACTGAAAAAATATTTACACATAATGTGATTGTATGACACTGCAGTTTGCCACTGACAAATCTGTAGCAAAGCTCAACGATAGTAAAGGAAAGTAGCCAGACACAACCGCTTCTCTTTGACTCAATGGTGAAAAACATGAACCATGAAACTGTGGGAGTTAAGCAGCTGGAGGAAGCTCACTTACAGAGACTAGAAGCCCTTAAAGAAGACGCTCCCGTAAATGTAACAGTCCACACTGAACGAAAACTTTTTCCGGATGAGTAGACAACGTCTCTGAGTTATCTCCGTCTCTGGAACTGTTTGGTAATAGTCCACCTTTGCTCCAGTGATTTTCCTTTCCGCTAAAATACAATCAGAGCACACTATTTGTATTCCCCAATGGTCACATCCATACCAAAGATTTATTAGATTCCAGTCTGTTCTGCTTCATCCAATTAGTGAAAGGACAAGCGTATGAAAGAAGAATCTTGTTAGCTCCCCAGTGGAAGTGGATGAGATTCAGAACGGCTGCAGAGTTCATGTCTGATGTCCTGGTGCTGCTGTTGGCAGCTTCTATTCAGATCTGAGGTCAGTCCTGGTCGTCTTTACAGACACAGGAACACTCTTCATGATGCTCCAAGGCCACATCCGTCATGGACTTCTGCAGGCTTCTCCCTCCGCCTCGATGTCTCAACAGAAGAACCTGTTGAGAAGACGGCGCATGAGCTGATCAGTGCAGAAAACCTTTCTTTTTTTATCCACTTACAAATATGTACATAATCATTTCTAAACCATATGGAGTGAATAAAATACATATCATTTCAGAGAAAAACAATGGTGGATAAATAAATTCCTTTCCTTCATTTTGGATTTTCTTACTGTACTAAAAAAAAAGATTACAAACTTAGATTTGATTATTGATCAGAGGTGCTTTAGTTGAATACAATTAAAAACATGAATTGAAAATGAAAAAAATTGGTTGAATAAGTTGGCACATAAAAAATTATCAATAAGAGTTTTCTTGTATGCAGCTTTGACTTGATCAATGTTGTTATTCTGGTACGGTGTGTGAACCATCCCATACATTCCTTTTTGGTTCACAAGATTAAAAAAAGGTGGATAAGTTTTAAAGTTTAATCTCTGAAGTGATGATTACCTCATGGTATTTCTTTGTGACCCTTGCTGGCACGCACTGGCAGTCTACACAGCGATGAGAGCAGCAGGCACAGTTTCCACCACAGCGCTTTACAAGGAGGCAGCTGGGCCAGAAAATGACATCTGTCCTTTTCAGCTCCTCTCGCAAAGACACTGAGTAGTTGCGTGGTGTGCAGCTGTACAGCCGAACTTCCTCCCTCAGCAGATTGAGATCAGCTCCTTCTCAATGACACAGAAGAAGTTCAGAATTACCTCAGTGCCAAATATTTATCTTTATAGTTTTAAAGCAGAGTGGAAACTTATGGTAAAGTTTACAGAGCTTACATTCAGTTCCTGTTTTAGTTTTTGTTCTTTTCACGTATTTATTTAGTTTTATTTTATCAAGCTTTTAAACATGTTTCTAGAGCAGAAATTGAAATCTAGAAGATGAAGTGCTCTACCTCTGGCCTTCCTGTTGAGGATGAACGACTTCCCCAACACGTGCCACGTGGGTTTGTACAGCTCCTCCATATCCAGCTGCCATCGCTCCGGTTCCAGATACTTCATGACGTCCTCCACTGTGCTGAGCACCGCCACCGCCTCCAACAGCTCCTCAACACCCTGCAGGGACGGAGGGGGCTGCGTGGTGGCCTCTGGCTCTGATGCAGTCTGCACAAAGAATAATAAAATAAATCAGTCTACTCCATATCCATGATGACTCAGTGACAATCTTTAACAGGTAAAACAATCTCACCCCACCTTCTATAAGTTGTCTACCAAATATGATTATCCTTTCATGTAAAAATTAATAAAAATGTGAAAAGCATTAAAAATTTTGATATTTTAGTATTTGTCAATTGTTGTCATTGTCAGTTCCTTTACGATTGCTTTTATTTTATCCTGGTCAGAATATTCCGTTATTGGTTCCTTGTTCCTAACTCGTGTGTATTATGTATTACTAGTCCTGAGTTTTTTAAAGCTTTTAAATCACTTTTTTAAGTGAAACTGTTGATTTTCACCCACCTGCCTTTGGGTTCTGCTCATCCCTGTTCTATGACATCAACACAAATTGATGTTTCTTGGTTTTTACAAATCTGAAAATGTTTTATGATTGAGAATTAATTTTCTTTTCATGAAGTCAGTGAAAAGCAAGTAATACTGTGAGGTGAACTTATGCTGCAATTTACTCAGTTTGTGCTAGCAAAACTGCATAAAACGTAAAGATAATTTATATAATTTTGTGTCAGTGACATCACCATCAGTCCCTGAGCAATACATTTTCTGCTTCTTGCACTCAGAAAGGTTATAGATGCAGAAGCAAGAATGGGAAAGAATGTGTTGTGAAGGATTCTGTATACTCTAATCAAACACGTTAGAGGTCTGAAGGAATGTAAAATTTCTCTACAAATCATAACTGTTGTTGCTTCACATTAGATACAAATGTGAAGAACTTCAAATGAAAAGCAGAGAGAATTTAAACATAAATCTCTGATTCGTCTGTTTCCCTTTGAATTAATACATGAGGTCGAGATCTGAAGAGTTTTCTCTGGCATGTAGAAACCTGATGTTTTGGATATCTAAGAGAAAATGGGAGAATAAAATAGTGTTCAAAATAGAAAAATATGTTTGCTGTGAAAAATCCACAGCAAGGTGCTGATTTAAATGACATTTAAACATATATGTATGTTTAATGTTTAACATATATTTTTAAACATAAAAGTATGTTTAATGTTTCCTTTAAATATTAAACAAAGATGTGTTTAATGTTTCCTTTAAACTCTAAACATAGAGATGTTTAATGTTTAAAAACAGAAACTCAATATAACCTAAACCCAAAAAGTTACACAATCTTTGTGAGTCACACATTTTAATAAACAAAAGTTCTGCTGTGATACTTTATACTTTTATACAACTTCATCAGACCTACTGTTTTGGTTAACTTTTTACTAGATTATCACGTGTAATGTCCACCTTAAAATATAATTTTAGAAAATGATTGTAAAGCATTAAAATGTAAATCATTAAATGGCTATTTTTTTCATAAGACCACAGATATTATTTATCAGAGCTTCAGATGATTTTTTTTCTTCTTTTATTAGCACTTATTCTGTGGTTAAAAAAAAAATCTAAAAGTTTCTGTGACTAAAATTAGCAACCAGTCAGAACTGGTACAGATTATTCAGAAACAGACATTGTGGAAGTTTTTTTCTTTTTTAAGGTTTTGTTGGCTCTAGTGGCCTTTATTTTTGAAAGTAGTTTGACAGGAAAGAGGGAGAAGACATGCAGCAAATGTCGAACCTGCGACCACCGGCACGAGGACTAAGGCCTCAGGATGTGGGTGGTGCGATGCCCCTGCGCCACCACAGGATATTGTGGACCTTTAAACAAGTTTTCCAGCTATAAAGAAACTTTCTGACTGGAATATTTCTCAGCCAGGTTCATTTTGAAGTCTGAAACATTTGAATATTTGACAGAGGCAGTCTCATCATTATCTCTCACAGAATTGGTCATTTTATAAACCTTTTTATGTCATGTGTTTACAAAACATACAAGAACTTTCCCCTTGATAATTGAGGAACTTTATATTCTTAACACTTTATTTTTATCTGATTATTGGATATTAAATATTATTTATTTCACAAGTTACATTCTCCCTGACAAAAAAGACATTCAGAATATTTCTAGTAGATGCTTATAGTTGTGACTATATTCAAAATACTGTAACCTCCGAAGACAGGACAGCAATATGAAATAACGGCAGACTTTTATTAAGCTGTCAAATGTCATTACATCTCTTTCACCTCCTCTGCCCACTTTGCATAGCAGCTTGTTGTTGTGCCTCTGAATGGATGACAGTGTTATTTGTTTCCAGCTCTCAGTTCTCCTGGCTGCAACACTCTCACACAAAAGATTGATAAAGTGGCTTTGGTCCTCCCACAACAGAAGAGACTGATTTCAGTCCTGTTCAAGCAAAATGTCAAATCGCTGGCTTCTTTTCTCTTATCTGACTGACATCTAAAAGGAAACATTGTCACAAGTACTTAAGACACTCCTTGCAGCTGTGCCTAAAAGCTTTTGGAAAGGAAAGGAAAAAAAAAATCTTTTAAGGGGATTGAAAAGACATTTCTGGGAACCAATATGCCCTCTAAATAATTCATACAGTTAAATTAGTAATGAAGAAATGCTGCTTGGAGATGTACAAGTTTAAAATAAAAAAGTGTAGATATTTGTGGATTTATCTCTATTCAATATGAAAATTACAAACTAATACTTGAGTCAGTCTAGGCATGAAATAAAAAAAACCCAGTGTGTTCAGTCAGAGGTTTCTTTAAGACCTCTGTAATGCTGGTAGCTACAGGAGCTTTTAGAGATTAACAAAATATTGCAGAATTGAACTGGATTAAGTTGAAATACATAAGACTTATTAAAAAAAACACTGCATGAGAATTTTGCACTATAAACTGTATTTATGCTAAAATTGTATTTGTATTTTTCTGTCTTCTGGGAAAAGAACTTGTGATATGACATGACAAGTAGTAACAAGTAAGGAAGGGCTAAGGCCATCTGCAGCTTGTGAATGGCAATGATGCAACCACAGCATGCTCCAGGATTAGCTTCAGAGAGCGGTCCTTTAAAAAACGTCAGTTTCATTAGAAAATCAAAAGACGCATTTGATAAATTTGAAATGCCTCATTTTCAGCTATGACCTTTAAAATCAGTCAGTGTTGCATCTATGGGAACAACAGAAAATTAAAATCAAGACAAAAAGCAACACAAGACAAACAGTACAGACTGAAGTAAGGTGAGTGAAATAACCTTTAACTTTGGCTTGGAGCAGATTCAAAAACAGCAAGCTGATTTGACTTTACAAGCAGAGGTGACAGATGTACACGGACCCACTGGCCCAGCAGTCAGCTGAGGGTGTCAAAGGTCAAATGAAATACAGACTAAACTCAATGGAAGAACATGCTTGCTTAATTTTGTCAAAAGAAGACACTTTAGATATAAAAGTCTTGGAGTAACCAATCAGGTATATTATATTACTAATTCAATTAGATTGGCCCATTTCACAACAAATGTTTCCTTGAGGCTTTTAAAAAATAATAATTTGATGTTTCGTAATCTGCCAGTGTAATAAATCGGTACTAAAAAGCCTTAAAGACTGATAGCAGGGATATTTTTGTGGTTTAGTTTGTGTGTGTTGGTTGTAAAAAGTGGAATGTTTTCTTTTATCGGGCCAGAATGAAAGTGGAACAGTTTGCCCCCTGTCCCCACAGAACAGGCCCGTTTCCAAGTGGTGTTGCACACTCAGTGTTCTTCTCACGCGAAAGCACATAATCGTATTCCTGGTAGCTAAAATGAAAGGTTCAACTGACCATGTTGAGATGACAATTCTGAAATAGCATCCTGGGAGAGCTCTTCAAAACAATATATTCTTCTTTCACATGCAGCTGCAAACCACTTCCTTGCACAAGAAAACTTTGAGTAAGCATCAAGGTTTTCTGTGCACGAAAAAGTATTTTACTTTCATTCACTACACATAATTAACTGCAATTAAGGTCAGTGTAAAAACAGACCTTAGTTTAATCATGGCAAAGAAGACTCCTGCATTGATTTTTAACCAAGATTCACTTCAGCTTCTCCGAAAGCTTCTGTGTTTGTTTTTTTACTCGAGTATAGATCTTATGAGCCCTGCGCAGCATGCGTCGCTTTTTAAACAAACATGAGTTTGTTCCGTCTCTGCTGCGTACAACTGCTTTCTATCCTTTAAAAAACAAGCCAGTTGAGTGATCTTTTGGGCCAGCGGATCAGTGCTGCTCAGTTCTGGATTGAGACCTCAGCACCCCAAGACAATGATGTATATTTTGTTTGCTCCCTTAACCCACAACGCCCACCACTCAGCGCCCGTCACGCTCCATTCAACAGGCCCCTTCTCCTCTGTGTTTTAACAACCTTTTCGCCTCGACTGTTTCTTTTTCTTCTTAAAATCTCTTCCTGCGGATTACAGACTGGGTTTTATTTTTTCCCCTCTTCTCATTCCATGGAAGTGGTAGGGTGGAATCATTGCTTGTTTAAATATAAACTACAGAGCTGGCCTCTGCATGGCATGAGGTTCCAGTAGCTGCTGGTTGACCACAGAGGAAACACAGAGAGCTGCTGTTCAGTGAGCTCCTCCTCTGTCGGACACGGGTTCAAAGGCGAGACAAACTGAGCATTCGAAGCCCAAAGCTTTCCTTTTCTCCCAAATGGTTTCCTGCACCTTTAACGGTTTGACTGTGAAAGAAAAACTTTGTCCCAAATGACGGAGCTATTCACTATTTTAATGCCATTTTACTAATGGAGATAAATCATTTGAAATTGTCCATAGATTGTTCGTGTAGCTGTTATTTTGGTTTTTTTTGTTGAAGATTTTGGTGAATCATTTTGATGAATAATTTTTACGTGGCTCTAAGCATGAAGAAAGGAAGCAGATTTTGTAAAGCATCAGGTCCAATCATGCAAAATGTTAAAGGTTTAAAAACATGGATGTTTTATTCATTTTTGCTTTTAGTAATTGCTTTGAACCATTCTGTTTTGATACAAAAGATAATAAAACATCTAGTGAATTTTAAAAGCAAAAGGTGGAATTTAGTGGGGATATTCTCTAATCCACTCAGGTTTATAGTTATACAACTTTTAACCATACTTAATAAATTTTCAGTGGGGTTGAGTGAATAGAGAAGCTGAATATTTGTCTGTTTTATCTATTCCAAAACCAGCTTTGATGCCTGTTTAGGATCATTTATGTGGAGGAAAAATCAACTACATCCAAGTTCAAACTATCTTGGTGCTCAGGTGGATGGAAGAAGAAAAGATGAGTTCATCTGATGACAGAATACATGTTCACATCCTACATTTGCATCTTTGATTCTTTTTGCATATTTAATAATTTGCTTGGACGTTTATTGCTCTGTACACCGTCTTTGAGTGCCACTTGATTCACTGAAGGAATCAGAAAATAGTTCAGACTTTTCTGAACTATTTTCAGAAATAGTTCAGATGATGATTTTGGTGCTTTATCACCAAAATCATTCCACATGCTGAGGTAAATGAGTCTTCGTCCCAGCAGAGTTCCTTGTGTGACTCTGGATGAGTTTGATTAATGTTCTGATATTACTGAGATTTGAGTTGCACCTGCTATAGCTGTGTTGCAGGTTTTGTCTTTTCAGATCATAATTCTGCCACAAAAATCTGCAATCATGAATAACTTATTTTGATTAATACATCAACTTTCTGTAGAGCTTGAAAGCAGTGAGAAGTACATTTCTGGATTAATTCTCAAGTGCTCAAACTTTTGACCCAACAAACAGGCAAGTCCATCAAAAGATAGTCTGTTACTAAATCCTCACTGTAGCAAGAAGTAACAGTGCAGGTTTTTATCTTTTTCTGCTGAAAGTTTCAATTCCCTGCACTTTTATCAGTGTGAAGTACACCATGACCTCTGTATCTTTTTTATAATATCCACAAATTCCTTCTTAGTTCATGTTCCTGTTATAAATCTTGATGTGGGATTTAATGTAGAAAGACTGCTGAGGCGACAATAAAAGAAATCATAAGAAGCAGAATAAAAGTTACATAAGTATTAAAATGCACTTCCAGTAACCCTATCTACTTATGCTTGATTCAACCAATAGGGATTAATGCATAACTTTATTTACATAAAGCAGGTAAACAGAGCAGAACAGGTTGAAACGTGGCCGTTGTCTCTTAGGTTTATCTCTGGGTTTAAACCGGGACAAAAGGACCTAGAGCATGCATCGATGTGTGTGGTCTGCAGTACGGAGGGAAAACAAATTGCAGAGGAACAAAAATAAATGCAAAGATGATAGATGAAGACAAAAATCAATTGATCACTCAAAATGTTCAAATTGTGTCTAATGTTTTCTTCTTTTTTTCATTTTATTTAAACATTTTTACATTCTTTGTGAAATTACAAAGTAAAATTCACACACCCACTACCCACTTTAAAAGTGGGCATGTGCACCCCGACCGAGTTCACAAACTCAAATTAACTGAGTTTGTCAGATAGTTTGAATTGTATGAAATATAAAGTATTTCACCAAAGGGGTGAATTACTTTGTATTCAACTTTGACAAAGGCTACGATAATAGAGTAAATGTAATTTCTCTTCAGTAAAATTACATATGGATAAAACGTATAACACCCAATACCTTTTATTTCAGTCCGCTGGATAAATTCCCCCAAGAGTCTATGACTTGCATCAGAATTTGTTTTGTTAAAAGAAATCCTTGATAAAGTTGTTGACTCTGCTTTCAAAACTATGCAGTAGACCAAAACAACATAAACTTCAGCGTATTAGTCATATAGGTAATTTCAGGGTCTAGCATCTAAAAACCAATTGTCAAGTAAATTGTTATCACTAATTGCCTTGCAGCCATTGTTGGCATTGTTTTATTTATTTAACTGTGCTTCTGTAAATGTGTGTGCAGTGCTGTGCAGTCTGGTAATCTTTACAGCTGTAATAAATGGAAGTACATGTACCAGATGTTGCTACATTCCAACATAACTTAAACATAATTTCTCCCCAATGATACATAAAACCTTGGGACCAGAGAGTCAGAAATAGATTATTGCAAATCAAGGCACCATTTGGGGTATACCAAGCAGATGATTTTTCACTGTGCATACACAGAGTGACATCGCTTATTGTCAGGTGAATTCCCCGTCTGGGCATAAACGGTTTAGGTGCCCACAATGATCATTCTTCAACTCCTGTTCACTAATATTTTACCTACCACAGGGAGTAGAGAGTAGTGGAGGCAGAATCCAGGCTCAGAGGGGAAGTATTCATCTGATATGAAACGAACAATAACTTGGCTGCCTTTGGATTTTTGACTTGATGGTGCAGATTGTGACCCACACCAACGACCCAGGATCGTCTTCTCAGTGGGATCCTCTATTTCCACAAAGTCATACCTAGGAGAGTGGGGCAGAAAATAGTAGAAAGTCATAATACTGTTCTTGACAATAACCAGTAAGTTCAGGAAATATAACAAATCAGTTCCATCAAAGTTCCAGAAATGTCCCAGGAAAGTTCTAGAAAAGTTTGCAGTAGGTTCTGGAAATAGACTGGCGTGTTCTGAAAAGTAACCTTTTAAGTTCTGTGGCAGCACATATGAAGTTAAAACTGTCTAGAAATGTTCAGGAAGGTTCCAAGAAAGTACATGGTAAGTTTCAAAGTACCTAATAAAGTCCCCAAAAATATCTTTCTTTTCAGTTTGGATAAATTTCAACAAAGTTACACAAAGTATCTGGTAACTTTGGGAAAGGCTCTGTAGAATAACCTCAAGGCTCCCGGAAAGCATTGACTGTTTTGGTATTTTGGGTAGCATCAATAAAAAAAGATTTTTTTGTTTGTTTGTTTGTTTGATGAATTGCTTTGATTCATTGGAACTTGATTAATAAGTGCTGGCAAATTTGACATTTTCTTTAAACAAAAACTAAGCTAAAAGTATTTCAGTAATAAATTCAGTAATAAAGGTTGCTTTTTACTTAAAGTGAAACATAACTTCTACAAAGTGAGGACTATTATGTAGTCCTCACTAGAGGTTGAACCAACATTTGGCGTCAAACAAAGTCCTGTACACAGACAAATATATATATAGATATATCTATCTATATAGATAGATATATCTATATATATATAGATATATACTGTATATATATGATGTAAGTAAAACATCTCTTGGAATTTTTGAATGCCAAAAGATGGCATTCAAAAATTCTAGAGCAACCAAGGAAAGCAGGATTTCCTTGGTTGCTCTGTAAAACTTTGTCACCTTGTATTTTTTACAGAGATTTCTCTCCACTGGCCAACCTGTCAAACCCATAAATCCATTAAAAATTATAAGGTGCAGATGCTCTTAGCCCCAGTCCAGTTTCCTTTGTTGTGTTAGTGCCAATACTGAGTGTTTCCAGTTTTTGTAAACTGCAGTTCAGGAGTTCAGCATTTTATTATTTATACGCGTGTGGAGGTTGCACTGCCTCCACTTCAGCCGTCTCTGACTCCTAATCACTTTGCCATTTGCATCAACAGAAGCGCTAACCTCTCATTTACTGCTGCCAATTTGGATGTTTAGATTTCAGGAACACTGTTTATTTTTCCAGCAGGTTGACGGTTCAGTTCAAAATTATTTTTACAAAGAAACTTGTTCTGACATGAGCAAAGCTGTAACTGAGTTTTCTTTGAAGGTGAATGTTTTAATTTCCACTTTTTTAGCTGAGGATTTGCATATACTGCAAGCTGTTGTCTGAACAAACAAAACTATCAGAAAAACTCATGTTGCAAATGATCCTTTGCAAAATATATACATTTTCACATAATCTGAAATCCATCAATTTATGCTTTTTTCCGTTTTATACATTGTGAGAGGTTCCTGAAGGAAAGCTTTTCTCTAAAATTTGCCACTCTGACAAATCCATGGTTCTGACAGATGGCTTATCAATTATGCAGAATTGCCTGATCATTACACATCGCCATGTGTTCAGACTCACCATGTTAAACAGTAGTTTTTTCTCAAATTAACTAGAGCACTGACAAACTGTATATACCAAACTTCATAAACTCTTGAGAACCAAAAAATCTATTAAATTGAAATTTAAAATGAAAACTATGCTTTATGTACACAGCAGTGTGCAATAAACTGTACTTAATATTCAAAAAGCTTTCTCCTACACTGTTTTCACCTTGTCAATTATTAATAGACAAAATATCCACCATGGCAATGACGCAGAACATTAGCAGAACAAACACATTTTTTTTAGTCCTCTCTTTTCAGACTGAAGACAG
Source organism: Xiphophorus maculatus (assembly GCF_002775205.1). NCBI lineage: Eukaryota > Metazoa > Chordata > Actinopteri > Cyprinodontiformes > Poeciliidae > Xiphophorus > Xiphophorus maculatus. Next base: position 2,517,259 of record NC_036465.1, read on the forward strand.
AGGGCACAAATGCATTTCTGGAAACAGTCGTGTCTGGGAGCTGACAAGCACGACTCTGCTGCCATGCCAACCAGCAGCGAGAGCAATCCCTCTTCAATATGCCTCTCCTCCAGTGGATTTGGTAAGAATGCTTTTCATCTCGCCACAGACAAACAGAATAGCAGATGAGGATCTCAACTATACAGCCCCTCTCTCACATCTTAACACAGAGATCTTGCTCCAGGCTTGCAACCAGAGCTGAACACGTCTCCCACTGCTTGTTTGCTTTAGCCCTGTCATTGCTGTGGATCACTGCATAGGACACAGCACGCTTGTTTATTTGAATCACAGAGCAGTGACACGAAGGTAAATGCCTGGCATGAATAGCTTTGTGTTAGTTTTTTGTTTTTTTTTTCACTGACAGCCGTGTTAGGAATGTCTGAGGGGAAAAAAATGTGAATTAATTTTTAAACACAGATATAAAAGAAGAAACGGCCAGGAGGATATATTTGTGTGTATGTTTGAGTGTGGGGTAGAAATGAAGAGTGTTTAAGGAGAAAAACTGAGCGAATGTAAGAAAAAACGCACTGATATATGTTTGCAAATGTACATCCTTTCCTGTACATTCATTAAGTCTGCCAACGCTGCCAGGAGTCTGCATCTTGAAATCTGTCAAAAACCTGTTGGGTTGAGGGGGAGAAAGGTGAAAAATTCTCCACCTGATAGTGAGGTCCTGACTTCTCTGGACTTGGAAAAGGATGTTATTGTCTCTTACAATGGTCTCCAAAATCTATGACATGTTCAGGGACAGCACAAAAGCTGTTAGTCTGCACTCTGAATCATGGAGCAACTTTCACTCTCAGGGATTTGACGGCAAGGCTGATGTCTTGTGTAAACAGAGACTCAGAACTACACAGGTGTGTGGATACAGAGCTGTGCGGGTTCCTTCAGTCAGCAGCAAATAAACACATAAAAATGCAAAGTGATGTTGAGCTAAAGGCTGAGTCCACAGTGAAATCTCGCAGCAAATTTAACAAGACTGGATCAAGACCAGAACGGGAATAAAAAACACCTCCTCTTATCGGCTATATTTTGAGGACATGCTTTTTTAAAGCTTCATAGTATTTATTTCACCTTGGTGAATTGCTTTATTATAGGACCTGACAACTTTTAAAGCTCTGAGGGAAGCAGTAGTTCCATTTATCATCCATTAGAGGGCTCTCCAGGTATTTTAACAGAGCTCTCCATCCTCCTGTCGTCTGCTCCTTTCCTTAACTGACCTCCACTTCTCCAACCAGTGATTTACAGACATCCTGGCACTGAGTATTATGCAGACCAAATAAATCGATCATTAGGAATTGGGAAGTCCATTTAAACTGAATGGCAACAGAGGTGAAGCCCACCAATAATTGAAAGTCAATAAAGCGGATGATATACTGTGGTATGTAGTTGTGTAATTGTGTTTATATGTTTTCATTCAGAGGGAAGGGCATGTCATTCAAACTATTTAGTAAGCAGCTGAAACTATCAACCTCATCATGTGAAATATGATGGTCTGATCAACGTCATCGTGGGTTTCGGGCAAAACAAATCACTCTGCTGTGGGAGTTTTTGATATTCAGGACCCGATGTGGCAGGCCAAAGGCAATTTCACAAATGGCCACACACCAACTTTAAATCTTTAAAGATGGACAACAATCCAGATGGGACATGCTTCTCTTTTTTTCACCAACCAACATGCATCTGACATGCCTTTGGGGAAAGCCACTATGTGATGGTCGCTGACCAAAACTGTTAATTTTTTATTAACAGATGTGTCATGTGGTCTTTTATGTTAAGAATAGCTATATTTATTATTATTTTTTCTTAAAGATTGATGGTAAAGATTAAAGTTTCAATTTTGAACTCAGAAGTAACATCATTGGATGGATTATTTGATGTAAAGTTCAGGGACCCTTTTAAATATCACATCATGCAGATGTCTTTATTGTCTTACTTGCATATTCCATCTTCAGGATCCTCCAGACCAAAGTTTTCATCAAATGTGAGCTGGATCCTCATGTTGTCGGCCGCCACCAGTCTCCAGACCAGCATGGTATCCCTGGGATACGTGTGTGGGAAGTCTGGGCTGTGGATCATTCCCTCTCCAGACACAGTTAAGACTTTTTCCTGAACGGACTCCTGAACTCCTGAAATGGAAAGCAAATATTTGATTTATGTTGGCTTTTAACAAATTCTGGTTTGACTGACAGATCAGATCAGATAACAGGGAACCTCTGCTACCATCATGTATGGTGCCCTGTAAAGTATTCACACTCTTAAACCCTTATAAAGACAAACTTCGGTGAATTTTAGTCACTGTAAGTGACAGAGCAAATAAAACGCTACCAAGTGTGAGATCCATACTTGAATAAATATGCAAACTGTACTTTTCCGATTGTTTACTTAAAAAAGTATCTTATTTTCATTTATTTTATTTCTATTTTATATCTCACCTGCTATTGATTGTGACTCCCTTGATAATGTATTTTTAAATTTGCATATTTTATTATAACTCAAACATGTTAATATGTTTCTCAACCCTCCCTCAGGAAGCCCAGAATATTAACTAAAATACGTGTTTCTCATATTAAACTATGCAAGCACAGACACCATGAAATTATTGGTGGCTTACATGTATGTTTGTCTTTAACCATACATTATTAGCAAATTACTTGGCTACTTAGTAAATTAAATGTAGCATAGTCTGCTGGATTTAATAAAGCATACTTTATCTGCTGTGGGCTTTTAATCACTCAGTCTGCCAGGGATTCATAGCAAAGCAGCTGAAAGGATATTTCCATCTGAAAGCCCTGCTGGTAGAAACACAACTGCACTGATAAAATTGAGTTTGTATGTAGTGTCCGTGTGGGTTTCTTTCAAGGAGCCCAAGAAAAGCACGTGGGTGTGTGTGTGTGTGTGTGTGTTTTATCTCTTTACTATGGACCTTTTATGTGTCTGGAAAAAAGATATGATGATGAAGAAGATAATGATAATGAAGATTATGATGATATTAATTAAATTCATTGTGAGTGTAATTATGTCCTGTTGTCTGTCTCCTTTGCGTTAGAAGTTAACTTAAGAGAGTGGAAATTTTCTTGTATCTGTTAAGATGAACTTATTTAATCTTATGAATGGCATGGCATGTTGAAGACATATATACAGTATGTACAAACCAGAGAAAATGGAAGTCATGGAGGAAATGTGTTACTAATTAAATGTTCACAAAAACTTTCATTTAAAACAGCTGAAGAATTAAATAAAGCTTGTCTGTTGCTCCTGTGTTATAGGAAACATTACAGGCACAACAAAATAAATGTAATAAATTAAAGATTGTGAGATTCCACTGCTTCCATAAATGATAAATTGATTTGTAGTTTTTTTTAACACATCTTTAAGTTTAGAGGGTGGTATAACTGATTATTATGTGAAATGCACATAATCCGTTTTAAAGTTGACTATTATTTGAAGTTTTGGTGATTATAGAAAGACTATTATTTTAATTTTTAGCACCTTTGTCCAAAAACTCTGGTGAAATTAGCATGAAGAACAATAATTGATCACGTTCTAATAATAATGTTGTTAAATGTAGTTTATAAGAAAAATCTGGTCAGTAAAGCAATGTTAAATTTCCATTTGAATTACTTTATTTAGATTTTCTACTGCTGTAAAAAGTTGTATCTATGTCCCTCAAACAGTTGTCAATTTAGCTTAAAAATAAAAGCTATTTTTTTCACTGGTTGCTGCTTTTATTAAAGAAGTTGTTTACTTGCTTTATGTATGACAGATCCCTGTTAAGATGAATGTGTTGTGTGTCTCTAATGAGCGTTCAGTATTCTCCCAGGAGTCTAATACATGAGATGATCAGGAGGACCAGGAGGAGGTTAATGGGCTCAAGCGAGGGATTGTTCTCCTGGACAGTTGACAGCATAATAAATGGATGAGTAACCTTTTCCCCCTGTGCAATAAAGACACTTTTTGCTCGAGATGCATATTGAGACCAGTCTGTCTTTAATTTAATATGAACTTGATGTTGTTACTTATAAGAGAATTAAAAACACATTCAGGTTCGGTTTTCTAAATATTTTATATACCATTTTGTTGGATAATTCAAAGCACAACAGAAATTTAAACTTATTTAGTGTTCCTAACAATTTACGCTTTTATTTAAACAACTTGAAACAGTTATGAGAAAAATGAAAACTTAAACTTCAACAGGAAAACAGATGAAGTGTGATTACTACTATTTGTAGATCTATCAAGAAAATATGACAGTAATATCTGAGTTCATATTAAAAGATCTGTTTGTTTTGTTCACTTGAGCTCTTGTCTGTGTTGTTCTAGTCCTAATCTAAAATTGAAAGATCAGCCATTCACTGATTAAACAGTTCTCCTAAAAACACTAACTCTAGATCCCACTAGCTTCTCTTTGCATCACATCTTCTCCCAGATGTCACAGGCGTAGATTTTACCAAATGAGAAATGCTCAATCAAATGTCATCAATCTAAATGGACAAATACTGAACATACTGCGAATTAAATATATGTTTGCCTTACATATTGTTTTAGTCATAAGAGAAAAAGATTATGCTGAAACATATCTGTTATCACCCTGTTTCTCATCTTGCTCCTTATGTTAACAAATTTAAAAAGGCATCTAAGAGGGTCTTGAATGGGTCAATGAAATGAAATACATTTTGTGGAACATCAAGTCCAGTCATGTTTTTGACATGTTTGTCCTATGATCCACCTTGATTCTGGGATGAATGGTGTATGGCATAAAGCAGGCTTCTTACTTTTTTAATACATATTAATCTGGAGGTGAATGTTCAATGCCTTAACAAGAGTCTAATAATGTCTCCAATTGGTTAAAAATATTAGTGTAAATAGAACGTGGGCCAGTTTGAGCTGCTCTGGACATTCAGCATGCCGAGGTGAGCAACTCCTACACAGGTGGTCTTTATGCAATATGATGAGATTAGTTGGCATTTGCATTGATTTTATAGGAGTAGTGCAGGACTTATGGCATCAAAACTTTTCAACTGGTTGAGATTTTTCATAGTCAGGGATAACCTGATCACCAGAAACTAAAAGTCCAATCCAATTAATAGAATACACTTTCTACAAATGCTCCCAAATGATCAAATAGTCATTAGTTTAATTAACCACAAATTATGGTACAGTGGGTTAACTGGGGCTTCACCAAGCATTAACATGCCAACGTGAGTATTGGTGTGATGTGACAAAATGTCTGTGATGTGGTCAGATGTCTAAAGCATTCTGTACAACCTGCAGACGATCCAGTAATGCTTTAGCAGGAGAAAAATAAATCACAGTAATCTAATCTTGAAGAAACCAGTGCATAGATAAGAATTTCAATCTTGTGTTGTCAGATATTAAGGAGCTTAGCAATTTTTCACAACTGATAAAAATTCATGACTAGAGACTGAAAATAACCAGATAAAGTTAAACCAGTCTAATTTTCATCCAGGCTCCTAATGGAAGATTTTGCAAAAGAGGCTGAAGGACCAAGAGTCACATTATGTTTTTCTGGAGCATAAAGAAGAATTTCAGATTTGTCTTCTTTTAGTTGGGAGAAAAGATAACCATATAACATTTTACACAGTCTAAACACTTGTGTGTTTTTTAAAGCCTACAGTTTTGATGCCTACAGGAGTTGTACAGTTGAATATCATCTGCATAGCAGGATATGAGAAGATTACTGGTGAAACACTAGAGTCACTCAGGCGGTTTCTGAGAATCAGTAAACAGACTTTGTAGGAAATGCAAAACAGAGAATTCTGATGGTTTTGAAACTGTAACTGTTTAACAACTTGGCTTGGTATACCTGAGAAATAAAAAATATATAAATTAAAAGATAAACTAATGCTTTGTCGAGTCAGCAACATTCAAAGCTCTTAAACTGGAGTGTTACAGCGATCTGTGGACAATATCTTGATTTATGAAGAAATTCCCAAAAACCTGTATTAACCTGTTACAGTCGGTAAAGAAGAAATCAACATTCAGCAAAGGGATTATAGAGACAGATATGGGTAATTAAAAGTAAATATGAAGTATATTTTATATTATTTCAAGCTTTATTTTAAGAGTACAACAAACAGTCTTATAACTAAATTTCATACAGTGACTTTGACTGAAATGATGAAGCTCTTTTTGATCCTCACTTGGAATTTCTTCTGACATTTTTGAGAAAAAAAAAGTGAGATAGCTGAGGCATGAAATAAATGATTCCTGAAAAATGAACCAATTCTTCTTTATTGAAAGTATATCTTTGATGTTTTCATTTGTTTGGTGATGATCCAGGAGGGAACAAGCTGAATGTGCCAGATGCAGAGAAAAACAAAGCCCAGGCATGACTTCTCAATGAACAGGCTCTTTCATAACTGTGAGGAGTTTGGTCTGTAGTACAAAAGGTCTCACCAAATACACGCTACCATTTTGTGCAGAAGAACAAGCTTACCTCTAGGCTACAAAATAGATATCCAATAGCTTTTTTTTTTAAAATCCCACTTTGTCTATCAAAGATGCTGCAATTTTTTATGCTGTTAATGTATTTATTGATGCAGTGATGGTAAAAGGATTCTGTTAAAATGTAATTTTTAAAAAACATATTTTTTGACTATGGTGCATAAACTTTCAACATAAAAAAAATTGATTGACAGTTTTTACACGCTTTGCTGGATGAGGAGGAAAGAAGCCGATAGCTTTCATGTGATTAAAGCTTGGCCCTCCATCACAGCGACATGTTTTTAATTACATCTTTATTACGGTTGGCCCTAGCAAACAATCTCCCTATGAATAATGTGAAAAGTATATGATTCTTTAATGTGTGACTCCAGAGACAGATGGTATGAATAAAAAGGAGGTGGGAATTCCTTGTATCATTCTGAAAACATGCAGGACATTATTCCTTATTTGGCAAAATGATAAATGCTGACCAGAAAGTCTGTTTTATAAGATTCTAAAAGAGCCATGAAGTGAAACACTTAGGACACTGTTGAAGAGGAAAAAGAATGCATTATGTCTCAATGAATAGACATTCCAGGCTACTTTATGGATGAAGCAATGCCTAATCCAAAAGTTCTGTTAGTGTGCAGCATAATCCCCACAAGCTTAACACAAATAGTTACATTAGCTTCGTCTTTGCCATTGATCATTCAGCACAAATCTCAAGAATATCTTCCAACAGATTTCTCATGGTGGATCTTTTGTTCACCTTCATCAAAGCAGAAAGTTCTTAAAAGTGACCTTCATCTGAGCACAGCGGCGGAAAACAAACACTGATTAAAGCTGGAGGTTGAAATAAACTTCTGATTTCTTGTAAGCATTAATCATGTCTTTCTTTTCAAGCTGTTCTTCTCACTGATCGCCTTCGTTTGATTTATTCTGTACACGATAAAATGTCTCAGACACGCTACCAGTCAGGAAGGATTCTGGGTGTAACATTGCCTTGAATATGACCTCACTCTTAGGGTTAACCAGTGTCATCTAATGATCACAGAAGCAGTCCCCTCGAGTGAATTACCTCAAACATGACTTTTCCTTGACCTACTTTCTTCCCCTGTCAGGAAAGTCGAGCCGACTATTGAGGGAGGAAGTGACTCTGAATAAATACGAGCCTATACAGTGCAGCCATTGTGCTTTGTTCACACGTTAGTGGCTGAACCAACCATGCTGTTAAACATTAACCTTTCCCCTGCCAAAACTAAACAGGGATGTGTATGCAGAGAGCCACAGATTGGTGACTATACCGTTGCCCAACAATCACGCATGCTCACCCCGACTCACAGGTCTGACCCAAACACAGTGATTTGTTTTCCTGCGTACCTGAACTTTAATAAATGGTCAAATAGCTTTAAGCAAAGATTAACTGATTCTGACCTCTTTGTCCAGACAGCTCCTAAACAACTCAAGGGAGAAATAACAACCTTTCCGAATGGCACTCATTAGACTCAGGAAATTCACAATGTGTTTCATGCACTGTGGCTGACAACATTGATTCACAGGTTTATGGTTTATCCAGCACTGAAGAACGTAATAAAGAAAACAATAGAATCTATTTCTGAATGGTAGAAATATGAGGATCCACTAATTAGCATTGTTATTATTAGCAAGTTTATAAAATTGATTTTGCGCATTACGAGGTTAATATTTGCCCATCTAATACACCAGGTTTTCTCACCAGCCTCGCCGATCAAACATAAGAGCTTCTGACAGCTATTTCCTGTTCTGTAATTGACAACCAGGTCAGTGTGACACCAAATCCAAATTGCTTTTAATTTCAGGCTCGTACTCCCTCATCAAACTGAATGGGAAACTCAGAGCGGTTTATGGCTGAAAGAGCTCTGCTCAGGTGGTGAAACTGTACCTAACAAAGAATTTCCTTCTTTTAAGAGTGTGTATTTGGGCCTTCATTCAAGTGCCCCGCCATCTGCAGCTTATTAAGACCATGCAGTGGATACTGCAGGTGCAGTAAATTCCCAACCATGCTTAGGATATTTATTGCTTTTAGGTTTACAGTAGGTCAGGCAAGGAAGGGAGCTGAAACACACCAGAGGAATTCTATACCATTAAAAAATAATTTGGCTGCATGGGAGCCTTTCAGTTGCTCTTTGATCTGCTGAGCATATGGTGCTGCATGTTTGACCAAAGAAGGAGTGGTTGGGAATACAAATGCTGGGTGATGTTGCCAATAATGGAAAACAAAAACAAAAGAATGTAATGAATTGTTGTTTGAAGAAGAGAGAATAAAGCAAAATATCCTCAAGATGCTTCACGTCTGGGCAGAAATTAGATGTCATCAGAACATTAACCGATGATATTGTTCTCCATATTTCACAGCAGCCTAAAACGCTGCACAGATTCTGCTCTGATCGTGATACAAAAGTAAAAATACGTATGTTCATTTTCTATATTAAAGAATTGTCTGATTTAATATAGAGCTCCTTCACTATTATAGAGGTTCAGTAAAGGTTCACCATCCCTTCCTATTGATTTGGTTTAAAGGTATGTTAGTTTTCAATATTAGAAAAAGAAAATAGTGAGAATAAATCTTATCAGTCAGTCACAGGTTTACCACGGCTCCCAAGATTCACAAATAAAATGACTCCACAGAGGTGTAACATCTCAGGGAGCAGCAGACCCTGCATGCATTTAGCCATGAGACATTCCAGTTAGTAACAAAAACTGGAAAACTAAAAGTTCTGTCATTTATTTTTGAGGTCCAAGTTCTCCTTGTCATGCGTGACTCTGCCCCTTATTGTTACCGTCCCTTATGGAGATAGACTTTGAGATAAACCTGTAATAGTTGGAGCTAATTTAATGTTCAGATACATTCCATGAACATATTGTGAAACTCTGACCTCATTTTGACAAAAATGTCAATGGTAGTGACATTTTTTAAAAGATCTAATGTCATGGTTAGTTTTATATTCCTAAGCAATACCCACTTTAACATTCAACACCACCCTGAAGACATGGCCTTTAGGGTATTACTGTGATTACACAGAGATAAGCAGGTAAAATAAGTATTAAACACATCAACCTCTTGGGTTAAATGTTTCTAATGTGAACATTGACATGAAATGTATACCAGATGTCTATAGCAAGCCAAATAATTAACACACACACACACAAATTAAGCAAAGTAGTCCACAGATGACGTGGGTAAAATAAATTGGATTAGAACAGAGTAAATATTTAAAAAATGAAGAAAATTATGTGCAAGGTTGTGTAAAACACCAAGACGCCAGCAGAAATCTGGTACAACCAAGAACTGTACCAAACAAGTCCTTGCTTGAATCCTGTATTTATGACGGTTTTAATAGATGAACTAATCAGAGGAGATATACCACAGCTGTGGTATTGAGAAAGAAAATAAATATTTAGATTTTTTAAGGGAGATTTTACATTAAAAAAAGAATGATTTTTTATTTTTCTTGACAAAAATCTGTAAAAAAAAAAAAAAAAAGCTGAGCTTATGAAAGTGAGAACAGTTTGACAAAGAGAGGAAAAATACACTGAAACTTGAAGTTTTCTTTGGTACTATTATCCAAGAAAAATATTTCTGAATGATTTCCCTTAATGTTTAAAAATTTAAATCTAAAACTCTCCCAATACTCCTGATCATTTTCTATATGCAACTAATACCTCTGATAGAATCATTTTAAAAGTCAACTCTGCCTAAGTGATTACATGAAGCTTTTTTGTTTGTTTCTTGCAGTAACATAAAAATAAAACACTTTATTAATCCAAGTTCATCACCTACTCAGAGTGGTGAAGGGACTGACGTCATTCAGTCCATCACAGGGTAACTCAGATACACTCACATGTCTAAATGCCATTTTAGACCTAAAAGTATTAATCCTTCATTTCCCTGATGCACAACTTTTAGAAAAACCTTGATAGTAATTCTAAACCCACTGGGGGCATGAGACGTTGTTGGGGGAGGGACTGAAAGAGTCATCTGGTCCAAGGTCTCCATGGTCTAACCAAAGGGTCAACTTCCACCATGAGAAGAAGAGAAACATCTGTCAGCACCTGCTGCAGAGGTCACATCAGACATCTGTCCATCATATCATATGACCCAACCTGATACACCTCATGTTCGTAAATCTGTCTGCAGAACAAAAATCTGAGTAATGTTCTTCAGAACAATCTATAATGCATGTTTGTATGCTTAGTATATTGCTAAACAGTGTTAAGACAACCATTTTCTGCAACAGGAAGCACATTCAATTTATAAATCTTAGAAAAAAAATGTAACATAACTCAAAGATCACAGTGTCTAGATATGAAAATGCTACAGTTTCCAGTGAACTGAAAATAGCCCATGTTTACAGTCAGGTGGAAAGAAAAAGAAGCCCTCAAGCCATGATGGATACAACTGCAGTAACAACTATGAAACATTTCCGAAATGAGATGTACAAAGTGTTATTGCAGAGGCAATTACAAATTGCGATAATGTTTTCCAAAGTCACAGCTGCAGGCTGCTAATGATAGGAAAGGCACAGAAATGTATGTGCACATGTGATGTGTGAAAAACTCAGACACCAAAGCTATGCTGAAGTTTCATTTTTTTAACACCCCAGGCTTCGGCTCCATCCTGCACAGAGACAGAAACACACATAAGACCTCTCCTCATATTACAATGCCTCCTCACCCCTCAGTGATTCTGTTTAGTCTCTAATTAGTGTCCTCAGTTGTGTTTGGCATCCAGGAAATGTAAGATTAAGTGTCACTCTCAACTGCAGCCGTCTATTTGTGTTGACCCTCTAAAAGTCTGAGTGTTTAACTCAGCTTCTAGACACAATATCAGGCAAAAAAATCTGTTTATTTAATTTATAAAGGTAAAAAAGACAAAATCGATTTTGGATTAGTTTTTCATAGGGACCACATGCTATTTGCAATAACTGCAGAGACTTTCCTCGCAAATGACCTACTATATATTGCTGAACTCCAAGGTCCTGTAATGAAACTAATCCAATAAGAATAAGCATCTCTGTGAGTTGGACAGAAATGGGAGGGATCCGAAATTTAACTGGGCCATTTTTGTTTTTATTTGCTTTTGGTCTAAGAATGGGAGAGGATTGTAAACTTTCAGGTCCCAGGCCAGCAAACCCCCATTTGACTTGTAACATACAACATCAAAAAGAAAAAGCTGAAGAGAAGGATGCAAATGGTGGCTCACATCATGCATTGCTCTGTTCGGTAAGAATCATTTTCTTCTGTTTGTAGCCTCCTGCTATACAGCTGGCTTGTGCACTGAGCTCTGGCCTGCAGCCAGAAAAAGTAGATTTAACATAAACTCATCATTCCTTGAGTCAACGCGAAACAGCATATCCACATCATATCTGGAAGATGACCATACATTTCAGCAGAGTCTGAGGCTTCGGTTATTCCGCCACATTGGGGAGTAATTTATTTATTACACGGCGCCCCTAGATGATGCCCATCCCCTGCAAATAGAGCTAAAGTTGGCATCATTAGTTTTTGCTTTTCCCGGAGAACAAAGCAAAACACCAGAAGAGATCCAAATTAAAATTCAAAAATGTTGACGCAAATGCCAGCAGCAAATAGAAGAAGAAGGAAAGTAAAGGCTGGAAAACATTTCATCCAGTCAATTCCAGCCTCCCCTTCTGGCTGGAGACCATGTGTTGACAGATGAACCACGTCTATTTCAAACTCCTCCTCACAGCTGTGGACGGCAGCTCCAGGCCGCTTTGTAGTCACATCTGTATGCTGGACAGCTGGATATTTGGAGAAAATTACAGTTTGATCTGTGGCAAGCCAGACTGGAGAACATATTCAAACACTGCAATTAGGACTGATCAAAGATCCATTTTTTGCTCTAAACATCTACAAGGATTGGTAGCTGATCACGAAGCAGCAGCTGAATCGCTCCAAGACAGAATCAGTGAAATTAGCCAGAAAAGGCTCAGAAGAGTTTGTCACTGTTTGTGAGGAATTATCTCTAAAATTACTGCAGACCCCATGTATTTGAAATCACACTATAATTTGTACAATTACTAAGATTAGTCTGAATTTGTCCTCACAAATTTTACCCTTTAATTTGCTTAAAGTTATATAAAATCATTAAACACTCAAATAGAATAGCAGCACCTGAGCAGAACAAAAAATATATAAAAATATATAATAGTTCAAGTGATAAATTTGCTGATCGTGACCTTTTTATATGACTGGTACATTTGAAAGTCAAATCCTGATATCAACAGTTGGCCTCTCATTCTTGATGATGTCAGTTCGGTTTTGCACCATCAATATTTAACAATCACAGCAGATTTTCATATGCTCAGCTAATAAGCCTGGATGACAGCTTGTGTACATTAGTTTGTTGACTAAATCTGAGCCATTTTCTTCTTCTCAAGGACAGAATGGAAATGTCTTAACCTTGTTTCCATTTCACTAAAAGATGAGTTGTCAAATTAAAAGACGAAGAAGAAAGGCTAAAAAAAATACAAACTGATACAATTATGAAAGAAAATTTCCACCTAGTACTTTAGCTATGCTTATGCTTAAGTAACTCAGATTGGTTTTGAGGACAAAAAATCCTGATCAGGATATTCCAAGTTTAGGGAGAAAAGAGAATCTCCTACAAACCTCATTATACTTGGACAAAAGCTAAAAATGTGAATTTAAACCAATGAAGCAGGGGACAAATATTCTTTTGAACTTTTATACACATTTTTATAGAGCAGACCAACATAAAGACCGAATCATCTGATCGTTTTTTGCAACGTAATGCAAATGCAAACCTGTTGTTTCCTTGAGCAGTCAAACCAAAACTCTGCAAAAATGCAAACTGATGAAGCCCCTCGAGCCCCCCGGTCAAAACCTCACTGTGCTAACAATTTAAGTACTAGTCCAGAGCTTTGAGAACAGATACTTGCCAAGGGGCTGGCTGTGCTAAACTAAGCAAGTATAGGCTAGAAGTTCACATGAGTGCCAATTTGAGGATTAGAGAAAATTGACATTTTTGGGGGGAAGGGGTGCTGTCTGCAAATAAAGCAGTGTCTTAAAGCTGGCAGGTTCATTCCCAGCACTGTCAGAATCACAGACTAAAGACTGACTGATTCAGGCATCATTTTTATTATGGAAATCACTATGAAAATGTGAAAATACTCTAAAGTAATAAAGGTTATTAATCACAGGCTTGCTCTCAAAACTGCTTTAATCTTGGCACATGTAGTGGTATAGTGATCACTTCTGATCACTATGAAGGCTTATAAATTGCACCATATAAGTTTTAATCATAGTTTTGTGTTTTTATCTCTTATCAAACATTTGACATCATAACTTCGTTTGAGCTCAAGTTAAAGCGTAAACAGTGTAAATTGCTTAAAATAACAGAGAAAATATTGATATGTCAAATTATTGCATGATGATGACTTGCATGCAACATGCAATTAACATGCAATTTTCACAAACAATTTAATTATTTATAGTTATTGAATAACGTAAGGATCCTGCACACATTTATGGATTTAAAAAAAAACTCATTTCCAGACATCTAATTACATAAAAATGTATTTAAAATAATAAAATAAAAAGACTTGTAGGAAACAGTGTAACTCTGGTTAGAAGGACTTTGCTGTGGGAAAAGTTCTAACAAGGTCAAATATAAACTTTTATAGATTAATGTCTAAAATGTTCCATTAACTTCTTCAGGCAATTTCTGTTGAAACTTTTAACTTGAATTATGAATGAATTTGGTTGGCATATAAATGTGTTAGAGGAGGAAATATAATTTAATATTCTCCTTATGATTTCATAAGGGAAAACAGTTGAGTACCTGAGTTATGTCGTTCTGATACACTCATTAAACACAGAATCAAGACGTGAATTAAATTTTTAAATTAATTCTCATTTGAAGCCACGGCTCTCTGTGAACACGACTGCTGTCACTGAAAAGATCATTTAAACATATTCCTTTAAAAGTTGGTAAGTTTATGTTTATTGCATATAGTTATTTATTTATTAGGGAGAGATTTGATGAATCTCCCTTCATAGGGAACTGTTTGTAATTGTTGTTCACTCCAGTAATTTTACATCCTCCTACATACAAAGTCTCAATGACTAACATCTGGTGAGACGTTATTAAACTCAGCGGGTCCCTTGTTAAGGTGCATAGTATAAACATTAACACCCCTTGAACTTCAAACTTCATCATATTAAATTCACAGACCTGAATGAATTTTAGGGACTTTATGTGATAAAGCAACAGAGAGGAGCAGGTCATCATGAAGTGGAAGGAAAAATGATTTATGGTTTTATATTCTCCTTTGGTAAACAGCTGAAGATCAGTCAGATTTGACAGAAAACATCTGTGAACATGGATTTTCCAGTCTTGCTGCTGGTTCTGTCTTGGATTTTGATCTGTACTTTGACTATGCCATTCTAAGACATTGATACATGCTTTCATCTAAACCAGAGGTCTGCCACTGTCCTGTAGCTTTTGGTTGCATTCCAGCTCCAACACACCAGAATCAAAAGGTTGATTTACCCAATTGGCATGTCAGCCATTCGTTTGATTCAGGTGTGTTAGTGCATAGTTGCATCCAAAAGGTGCAAAATAGTGGCACTTGAAGACTTGAGTTGCAGATTGTTGATCTAAAAAGTACTATTGTAGCTCCAGCAGTATGCTTGAGGTTCTGATTCTCCTGGAAGATGAACCTTTGCCTCCATTTCAAGTGTTTCAAACTCTAATCGGTTAATTCTAAACTAGAGACCTGCCACTGTTTTTAGCTCCACACATCTTTTCATAAACTCGCTACTGAAGGAGTCATTAGCATGATGCTACCACCACCATGTTACACAGTGGGAAGATTGTTGTGTAACATTGATTAGCATGTAAGCCACAAACTTCAGCACCTCCTTTTACCTGATTTCTGTGCATCTCACATGACTTGTGGAAAACTTCAAAAGAAATGAAGATGTTATAAAAAAATCTTTTTTATAACATCTTTTCTTTTTCTAATAACTCTTCTTTAACGGTCAGATTTGTGGAGTGCAAGACTCCCCGTTGTCCGACCTGCAGACTCCACCACTTTAGCTGTGGATCTCTGCAGCTTCTGCAGAGTCAACATGCATCTTTTAGCTTTTTTACCTCTTAAAATTTCTCCTTGCCCATCAGTCAAAGTGGACGGTCATGACCTGATAAATTTGGCCTTGAGTCAAAATCTCACAGAGTTCTGGTGATTAACAGAACTCTGTGAGACGTTCAAAGCTCAGGATATTGTTTTAGAACTCAGCCCTGCTTTAAACGTCTCTGTCTGTCGTGTTCCTTTGTATTTATGATGCTGTTTGTCTTCTATTGTATAATGTCATTTGTGTTTATGTAAAATTAAGGGAATCAATTGTAAATGCAGGCCACACCTTTCAGATTTGTAGCTGTAAAAAACAAAAGCAAAATGTTAAAAATTTCCTGTGGCTTGAATACTTTTGCATTGCTCTGTGATTATTTTTGGAAGTAGTTTAGAACTGGATGAAGAAATGGAGTCAAAACACTTTACCTGTTTAATATCCACACAGGTTGTTGGCTTCCTGCTGTCTGACAAAATGACTGCTCTCTGGCTCGCTCTGCTCATTAAAGATACTCTCAATCATCATTATCCACTTATTCTTCAACAACACCTTTTGGTTCACTAGCAACTTATAGCAGAAGCATATGTGAGAGCTGTAAGCACACTGCAGAACTTTCTATTTCACTTCTGGACCCAATGAGTGGTAGCAAAGCTTAAATCAGGGAACAGTAGCTGCTTCATTACCTCCTGAGATAAAAGTTCACAAAACAGATGCCATTCTCCACAGTGTGTGCACCCAGAAAATACTGCCTCCAAAACAATGACATTTCATTTTCTCTAGTGTCTAATTAATAGACATGATTGAATCAAACAATGAGAGTTTGAATGTGCTGATGACAACATTTAAAATAATATCAAAAATAAAATCATTGTTACTGCTGATTGGCTGAACAAGACATGGTCAGAGAAGCAGCAAAGAGGCTCATGCTAGCTCAAGATGAGCAGCAGACAAGATTACATTTAGTTTATTAATCCACAAATCTGGCCTTAATGAAAGAGTAGTAAGAAGAAGCCATTGCTGAAATAAATGAACTGCATCCAGGCGGCAAAGCAAACAAGTGGAAGAAGGTGTTGTGGCCAGAAAAGAGCAAAATATTTGGCCTAAAAGAGCCTATCACTAAGCAATCCAAACCTGAGAAACATGGTGGTGGCAGCATCATGCTGCATCAGAGTTTGTTAATGGCTGCAAAACAGTAGAGAATCGGGGAGAGTTTAAAATTCCAGCAGGACAATTACACTAAGCATACTGCCAGAGTTCCAATGGGACAGCTTAGGTCAAACAAATTCATGTTACAATGACCTAGTCAAAGCCTAGACCTACATCCAACAAAGTGCATATCAAAAGACTCTAAGATTGCTTTATATTGATGCTCTCCATCTGACTGAGCCTGAGGTATTTTGTGAAGACAATTGGGCAAAACTTTTAGCTGGTAGAGAAGCAACTCTAAAAGAGATGCAGGCCTAACAGTAGCACAGACAGTTTTTCAAACTATTGATGAAAAGAGAATAAATACTTATACATTGCATACTTTTTCTGTTTCTTTATGTAAAAAATGTCAAAATAATGTATAATTTTACTTTCTGTTTGTACATCACAATGTATACAATTGAAATAAAAAGGTTTGTGGTTGTAATTTGACAAAATCTGAAAATGTTTGAGGGGTCTGAATACTTTTGCGAGACCTTCATCAGCAATAACACCAGGGAGCCTCTCTCACCACTATTTACACTTTATTCATAATTTTTGAGTTTGCAAACGTGTGTGACATCCTTGGACGTCACCACCATACCTCTGCAACAGCAGATACATTTATACCAAACAGACAAGCCAGAGCAGTGACCTGCCTCAAACTGCAGCTAAGGCCTGCCGACAGACAGCGTGTTGAACAAACATTGCTGTCAAGGCAGAAAATGAAAGACAGAATTTGACAAATGGAGTTGGGCATGAAAGGTCTGCCTCGTCAGTGGTGTCTCATTAACTGCATGGGTCATTTTTATCTGTTGTCTAGGAAACTCTTAATTAGACGTAGATGAAGAAACATGAAGTCAAGAAACGGGAGAGGGGGAGTGAGGAAAGAGAGTCTTTCCAAGAAACTTCCCTCAACCCAAATAGTCTCTCTCTGTATTGTTAACGTCGGTTTATCTACTTCAGTTCAATTCAGTTTATTTACATAGCACCAATCACATAACAAGGCACCTTACAAAAAAGGCATTTCAGTCCAATCACACATACATTCAAACTGATCCTAGTTATCGAACAGTGCAGTCAAGTTTAGCTTATTATTAAAATGACCCTGTGGATTGTAGTGAGTCATTTTATTTTGTTTCAACTCAAACACCTTAAATGTATTTTATTTTTGGTTTACGTAGAAATGTATAAATTTTACATACCGTAAATTAAAAAACACCTTATGTGACTGAAGTCTGCAGAATGGCAACTTCAAAATACTCATGTTTGAAAAGATGTAAATGTCCAAACTAAATCCTCAGAATTTGCTCCATGAAGAATAAACATGGAGCAATATGACTTAAAAGGAGGAGCAAAGCTGGAAATATGCCTGTATCTCCATTTCTTGCTGAACAATGAATATCATTTCCCCTTTTTATACTAGTGAAAAACTACAAAATTACAACAAAGAAATCTGAATTAGCTTACATTGGGAAACAGTATAAAAAAGTTGTTTCATCACATAAGGAATGAAAAAATATACACTTTTGAATTCAAACTAACTGGAAGATGGGGAAGGAATGTAACGATTGTAATGTCTCACAAGAAAGTTCAAAGTTTGTTGATTAAAAATTACCCAGACTGAAACACAAACTCAGACTGAACCTTCTTTAAAAGCAATAATGATAAAAAAAAAATCTGACTGTGCTGCCTCTTTCACAGTTGATACAATCTCTGACCTAATGGCTGCTGGAAAATAGCTGCCAGGATCTCTGCAACCCTGCATAGACAGGTTGACTGAATAACAGCAATAAAAGGCATGCTTTGGGTATTTTGATTATTCCTTTGTGTTTACTACTTCAGCACTAACCCTGGGTTGCCAGGATAAAAAGGCTCAACCACCTGATGAAGAAGGCCGGCTCTGTTCTGGGAACGACTGTGGATCAAATGGAGATGATGGTGCAAAGAAGGATTCTTCATAACATGAAAAACAGGACATACAACCCTGACTATCCTTTTCATGAGGCCCTTATATAGTATCACAGCAGTGTCTTCAGTCAGAGGCCTTTTCAGAAGTGCTGTAATACAGACCCCTACAGGAGATCCTTCCTGCCACCGCCATCTGCTTCTAAAACTATTTGAAGAACTTTAATCTTAACCCTAACATAGTTAAAACATTTAATTTTTCTTTAAGTTCAAAAACATTTTTCTGAACTACATTGAATTGAAACAGAAATTTCACCCTTTCAGTAGTGGAAACATATTGCTTCAATTTTCTATTTTCCCAAAACTCATATTAGTCAGGTATGAGTAACGTGTCTACAACCAAGGTTATTAGTCAGTGAGTATTTTTATTGCCCTAAAAGCCTCAAAATGTTTTTCAAACCCATCATTGTCCTAACAAATTGATTTCTGAACATTGTGATGATTGATGCAACATAAAGTTGTTAAGGTAATTCTGAGCAAATGAATCCTCCAATTAAACAGCAACTTTTATTTTCTAATATTTAATTTAGACTTTTTTTTTTCTGTTCACCTTTCCATTACCGCTTAATACTGCAATGTGTTGCAATTTTAAAGATGTCACAAGCAAAGAGGAACTCAATGTGCACAATGTCACATAAAAAAATAACAGTAATTATATCAATAAACTGGATTCCATGTAACAAAACCACATAGGGAGGAAAAACTGAAGGCTTGTCCCTAACTTACTGGAAGTGAGAAGGGGTGAATGAGTAAAATGCATTCTTCCAGTAAGTAAAGGACTCCTGCCAAGTAATATGGTATATTGTACAAGGACATCAACTCTCATGAAACAACACAGTGACAGTTTAATACTCTTCATAAGTTTATTCAGTCTCCAACTGTGAATAGAGAAGATGAACCTCAAAGCAAAATACCCTCTATACAATACATAAATGTTTATTATGCTTTTGAAGAACAGCTTAAGATATGTGAGATCATTGTCTCTAGAGTCCTTGCTTTATTTTGTTTCTGAAGAAGTGAAGATAATCAGCTCCAGAGGTGACTCAGAACAGTTCTGGAATCACTGCTTAAAAAGTATCACTAACCTTGTTTATCAAATAGAGATTTTTCAGTATTATTCTATGTTCAGGCAGCTACAGATAAAGTCTGAATGCTTGCACAGTGGGCATAGTAACTCCAGTCTGTCATAAGGCCTAATAGCTAATGTGCAATTTTATTCCAGCTGGGCTGTAGAAATGGATACCCTCCCAGGGGGATCTAAGTGTAAGCATGCTATGGCAGAGCATATCCAGAAACCTATTTGTGCTTTGGGAAAAGCCATACATTCTGAAAATAGTGTGCGTTATTGGGTTACAGGCTATGTGTGCCACTGTCATAGTGTCATATATCACATCTCACCATGTGCTAGGTGACATAATCCAACCATCACGAGAAAGCGAACTGCAGATGATTACTGTGGCAGGTGTGCGTTTGTGTGTTTTATTTTGACCCTAAATAATATCATGGGTAATATATTTCACATTTACATTCAATACTTTCTGGTTCTTTTCTCTCTCTACCACCACTGACACTTTCAGATGATACAGTGTTGTTGTTACCATCTTCCTGTTGGAATGACATCATATCTCACATCCTAATAGCTGGTGATGAGAAATGAAAGCAAGCAAAGCGCAACAATAGAACCTTGATGGAGATTAATATTTGCATGATTGATCCTGTTATTCTTTGCACTGCTAAGAATCAGTAGAGCTTATTGATATTGCTGGGTTTCCTGAAACAGAACCTCCTTTTCAGCACAATCTGCACACTTAATAGAGCTGAGGTCAGGAATACTGCAAGACCTTAATATGAACCACCTTTATCCATTCCAGTACCAGGTTTGATGAGTGTCTGGGATCTCTGCTGCTGGAATGACCCCGATTTCAACACTAATAAAAAGGCATGGCAATGACTGTGCTTAAGCAATATATCTAACCTTAACCCTAAATCCTTTCAATAAGACATACTGTTCCTGATAAGAGAAGTGGTCAAATAGTTAGACAGAAATTTATTCTAGGCTTTTGTTCTTGGCTTCAGAAATCCTGTGGTCTCTCTGGAACTTGCTAAGGGACATGCGTCATAATGTGAGAGAGTCTGTATCATATATATATATGTATATATACAGTACAGACCAAAAGTTTGGAAACACCTTTCTAATTCTATGGGTTTTCTTAATTTTCATGACTATTTATAAGGTAAGAAATCCCCCTTATTAACCTGACAGGGCACAGCTATGAAGTGAAAACCATTTCAGGTGACTACCTCTTGAAGCTCATCAAGAAAATGCAGAGTGTGTGCAAAGCAGTAATCACAGCAAAAGGTTGCTACTCTGAAGAAACTAGAATATAAGGGGTATTTTTAGTTGTTTTACACTTTTTTGTTTAGTGCATATTTCCACATGTGTTATTCATAGTTTTGATGCCTTCAGTGTGAATCTACAATGTCAATAGTCATGAAAATAAAGGAAACTCACTGAATTAAAAGGTGTGTCCAAACTTTCGGTCTGTACTATATATATATATATATATATATATATATATATATATATATATATATATATATATATATATATATATATATATATATATATATATATACAGTATATATATTTAACATTACTGAAGTTGTTTACTGTATTATGAATCCTCTTAGCAATACATACTGTTTAAAATAAAAGCTTTAAAGCCAAACTTGAATATAAGTGTACACAAGGGTGCATAAGTTCAGATTTGCCTAAATTAGCTTTAGTAAGTTTAGTGCACATTCAACTTCTATGAAAGTATTCATTTACATTTAAAGATAACATTAATTCAAAAAGATTCTTGATAAACAATAAAAAAAATAAAACAAAATTAACTCAATGTACTAAGCAAACAAGAAACATGAAATGTTTAAAGTAGCTGTAAAAAAAACAAAAACTTTCAATATATGCATATTACAATAAGCAGCAAACTGCTGAAACACCCAGTGGATTGTGATTTTTTCATAAATAGTTAAATGATAACATAAACACAAAGCACTTTAAGTGACAGCTAATCAAGTGCAAGCAGCATGTCGAATACTGATGAGCCTTCATGCTACTAATGTCCCCATTAAGGCATTTAGCTCCCCTTCAATCTGTCAACTAATAAAAAAAATCTAATCAGTCAACCAGAAATAATATTTGCACAATGAATAGCATTTAGCACAACAGGCCCAGAAAAAAAATGTCTGCATTTGACCTGACAAACAAACCTGGTACTATATTGTAGCTACACTGCAAACAGTCAGACAGCAGCAATCTGAGTAAGAGTGCAGGAGTAGTTCACTGGATTTGTGTTTTATTGCTACCAAATGTAAAACATAGTTGAAAACTGTGGTATCTATTAAGACCCATCCCAAGGAGCAATCAGTACCAACACTCAGGTCATCTCATTTACTGCCCAAACCTGTTCTGGACTGTAGCTATGTGTGTATGTAAACAGCATGAGGCTGTTCACACATACTTAATGTTTGCTGATGCGTTCTAAAATTAGACCGCTTAATGATGGAGCGTGATAACCATGAAATGCCTCTGCCGCATCAGATGTACTAAGTGGTTTGGTTTTACACATGATGGGTCCTGCAGATCATTACAGGAAGGAAGAGAGGAAAGGAAGGTGAAAAGCGTTCAGCATTGTGAGCTCAGACACGCTGGTCATCAAGCACTGCAGATTCAGTATTTATAAAACATTTAGGTAAAAAGGGGGAGAATGAGATGTAAAATAAACTTTTTTGAGCTGTAGTCTCCAGCTGAGCTCTCGCCCCAGAGACTCTCTCCTCAACCCCTTCAGACTAGCGGCAGCAGCAATTAGCAAACACGTGATGGAACTAATTCTTGCTGGTAACAAACCAACTTTCCATGTTGAAGTTCTGACCTCATGTGGTGTTTCAGTTGTTCTTCCAACTTAGATCTGGAAAATTTCAACTTCCAAGTGTAGAGCACAGCATGATCCTCATAAATGTAGTTGTTAGGAAAATATAACAACTTGAGTGTTGCAATGAACAGAGTTTCTATAATTACCGTGATCTGTCGTTGTAATTTTGTTGTTTGTATGATAACCCCTGCTGAGGTTACCATACAAACTTCTTCTCAGCCCAACGCTCCTAGGAGCAGCTGTAAACGGCATAATGGAAAGACAAATTGTGATGACAAGCTGAAGGCGGTGTGTTGAAAGAGTAGGAGCTTCCTAAAGAGACAAAGGTGAAATTTCAAGGGTTCAAACTGCAGTCATTTCTTTTAACATATGTTTGATATAGGCACCATTTTTGTAACAACTGAAAGCAACAAGGTTACTTGATTGTGCTATAAAATGGCACAATCATCAAATTTTTGATGAGGGAAAAACATTATAACATGATGTAAAGTTGAAAAAAAAAGATTTACATAAACTCCTCCTCCTTTTTTAAAAATAAAAGTTTGCTGATGTGTCAGATTGTTGAAAGGGAATACTTTTAAATTTTTTGCACTTCGATTAACTTGGGATAGGTTGGGATATTTGGGAAAGAATGTGAGGAATGCACCGAGTTAAATAATGCTTTATCAACAGTATGCAGCAAGCAGTCTGTGACAAATTAACACAGAGTGTGCAACTAATTCAACAGAATGTAGAAGATGTTCATAAATCATACCCTGTTTTTAACTGTATTCCTTATCTAGCTTTTGAATAAATGCTATTTTCATCTGAATGCAAATTTCACCATAAAAGCATTTTTCAGAAATTTGTTTTTGGCTTCAACTCCATGTTACTCCAACACAAGGTCACTGAGTTACAGCACAAAACCCTTGAAAAAAATCTCTCTACTAGAACATTTTTTCATTTTAAGTTGACCATCTCAAATTCTGGCAGCCAAAAGATCCCAAGTGATTATGAAGCTACTAAGCTCTGCATAAAGGCGCACCGGATGAGTTTCTTAAAGCCCTAAGATGGTTGTACTGTTTAAACAGTGGAAGCAAGATTTGTCAAGATCCTGTTTTATAGGAAGCAAGATCTGTTGCAGCAAGAAAGATAATTATTCTAGTCATCAATTAAGGATCATTAAAAATCCCTGCCTTCTCTCTGAGCTCATATTTCAGATTTTATCATTTTTGTTTATATTCTACAGTACATATGATTAATCATTGGAGGACAGCACATTTTCCTGTTCTGTCTGAGCTTGTCCTGTCATCATTTGGAAAATTGCAACTAGGTGAAGATTACAATAAATAGAGAATCACTGTTCATTGCAACCCTGAGGCCGATTTATTTTCCAAACAACAAAATTTATGAGGCTCAGGTTGTGCTCTGCACTCGGAAGTTGGAATTTCCCGGATCCAAGATGGAAAAACAACTGAAACTCCTCCTGAGGTCGGAATTTCAACATGGAAAGCTGGAGGTTTCTTACCAGCAACAATTTCAAACTCCACAATGGTGATATGCATCTAACATGATGAAAGCTGCTAAAGTGAACAGTTTTATGTAGACTTCTGGGTTTACATCTCATTACACCAGTACTGTCCTTCGTGTATTTGTAAAAATGTTTCCCTCGCGTTTGAATGCATATTTGCTTATGGTAGCTAGTTTGGTCACTGATCACCATAATCAGATGCAACAAGTACTCTAATGACTGAAATAATCAGTCAGCGGAACTTGTAATTTTTTATATACCAAAATTAAAAGAGTTATTTACTTAAAACAAGCTTCTATAGTTTGCTCTTTTTTCATTTGCACCAGAAACTAGACTGAAAATACTTGGCAAGATTGTGTGTTTTTGCAGTGTGGTCAAAGTGGAAGACATGGGCATACCTTGTTAGAAAAGTGACTATTTAAGAACTAATTTTTCCTGACCCTGCTGCTGCTTTTAGTAAAACCATTTAACAAGCGACATTTTTAAAAAGCTATGAATTGGAAGTTATTTGTAATATTTCAGAAAGTGAAGCACGGAAAACACCAGCACACTGCTTTCAAAGAAAAATAAATGGTCAAAGCTTGAGATGTCCTAATCCAATCCGTCTCTATCATGATAGCAGAAATGCTGGAATTAGCCTAGCCAAACGCACCGCACAGTAACACCAGGACTAAGACCTGAGTTAGTTGAAAACAATAGCTCTATATAATTTTAGTACGAGGCAGAGTATAAACAAAGTTTATGTTCTGTGTCTTACTAAAATTAGAGAGCATTGTTTCCGTCAGCCAATGCACCTTCCTGGTTCTGATTATGGGTCATCCAACCACGATTCATAACAGCATAGTTTTGTTTGCATGCTGTTCTGCCAACTTTTAGCAACATACATAAATTAAGAACTTTAAACTGTTTTCTTATTGGAGACCAGAGTATTTCCATTTGATGTTTATCTTCAGACAACCATTACTGGCTAAAGCCTGGCCTAACCACACACAGCTTGACAAACATTAATTTACTATGGCACAGGAAAGTTTGTGTGGACCTTTTTCTGACAGTACAAGTTAAACATTTTTTTTGAAAACTCCTGACTTTGGGACAGCTGGAGTGCGGGCTCCCTGAAATGACAAACAGCAGGCACGCATTGGCATGCTTTGCTTGCCAAATACAGCATTGCATGTTCAAATAGTGCTGACAGGGAAAACTTAGACACTTTTATACATGGTCTTCCAGTGAGGTTTCATGAAAAAATACATCAACAGAGCTGTCTGCATTCGGTAGTCTCTGAAAATTGCTGGCAGTAGTATAAAGATTTACTAAAAGGATTTTCATTTGCACTCAGATTAACTTTTATAGGATAATTATTATGTTTGGGATATCCATGAAAGTAAAAGTAGAAAGAATAATCTTCATAAGCCGGAATATATGTTATTTTTTCTGGATGTTTTTGTGTTTGACCCGTCTTTGGGTATGTGGTTTTTATCTGACAACCATTCTAAGTGGTCTCGCTGTTGCCCTTTTCGCCTTTCAATGATTTCATTGAACATTGAAACCATTCATGTTCCTAGATGGCTTTAATTTAAAGGAAGTTTTCCCACTGATATAAACCCAACACAGCGATGAACTGCATAGTGCTTCATTCATTCAAGCATCAAAGTGGAGACTATTCTAAGCGTTTCCATTATGCTGAAGAAGCATCTGACCTGTGTTAAATAATGAATGGAGACACGCATTTTTATTTCACTAGTTTAAGAGTCATATCGTAATTTAAAAGTTAGGCACAATGGAGGAAACCCTTAAAATGCCATCGAGGAAATCTGAATGCCAGCTGGCTTCACTTCTAGAAGCTGGCAGAAGGGGTTTGACTCTACATAAATCACTATGTCTGCTCTGGACAGGACAAATTTTGTAATAGTTGGCTAAGAAAGAAACAATAACATTATTTTGTATGCATCAACTGGGCAGCTTATGTTGAAGTGATGAATAAGTGTGTTCATTTATAAGAGAGAATTAGTTTCTTTCGATCTAGAAAATCATGGCTGAGTTGGAGGATCTCCAAAACTGCAACTTGGATGTTTCTGGTCTGCAGTCATGTGAAAATGAACAGAGTTCACCAGACATGGATAACCGTGTTATCCATGATAAGGTTTATTGATGGACAGGAGAGAAATTCAATGGTGTCAGAATGAAGAGAATCAGTTTGTTGGGTATGGGGCTGCAAAGCTGCAGTCCAGTCAGCACACCCTACTGCCATTAGTGCCAAAGCTATGTAGGTGAGCATCAAAGCTGCACTGCAGAGCAGAGGATGGAGGAAAGCTGGTCTTACAAATCCTGTTTTATTTTGTATCACATTAATGGAGAGGCGCATGTGCCAGGTTACCTCAGAAGCACATGCCAGCCTGATGCAGTATAGAAAAAAGATCAAATACTTTGATTTCCTCCATATGGATTTTACTTTGACATGTACAACCTTTCAAAGCATTATCGCAGGTATTCCCTCTTCAGTATATATAAAAATGCCATATATATCAAACATAGCTTAAAAAAAATTTAACTTTCCAATTCAATGCCTTGAAATTGAGCCAGTGTCTCTTTAAGAAGCTCCTGTTCTTTTCGACATTCTGCCTTCAGCATGTCATCGCAACGTTTCGCCATTAAGCCGTTTATAAATGTTCTTATCAATTTTGGAAGACGAAGTAGTTCATATGCTAAGCTTCACAGTTCCACCAGATTTTTGCCATTTGCAGCTGTCACTAGTCTGGGGGAACTGAGTGGGGGAGTTGAGAGAGAGAGATGGAAATTGTGAGTGTGAGGTTCTCTGTAAAGAGGAAGGTCAACTTGGAGTTTGCAACTCCGAGGAGATGGGTTATAATGATTCCTCAAACATGCATAAAAGGATCAAAGCAACACTCCAGGTATGTTTGTGATGGAGGAATAAAAACTTAGATTTTACATTATACCCTACCGTTTAAGTGGGCTGTTCATGTCAATGAATGACTGATTGTTCCTGTTTGTTAAAAAAATACCCACTGAAAATATCTTACTTGTTTATATCCTAGCATGTAAAGCACCTCTGCCCTGAAAGTATGCATATGTGGGACAGTGCACATGTTCCCCATAGGCCTGTGACCCCCTTAACCTTTGTCCTCCTCCCTAATCTCATAATCTTTAGAGGAACAGCAGTCCCTGTGATCACTGGCTGGTCCAGTGGGGTGCATACATTCCTCTGATGGTTCAGGGTGTACCGTATCAGAATATCACAGGTAATCCTTATCTCCTACAAATATCTCCTGCTAGATTCTTCTGATGAGATCTGGGCCTGTGCTGATGGCAGAGTGAGGCAGGGATGAAAACAAACCTTCCACAGTAAACACAAGAGAAACCACTTAACTCAGAGAGGTGATATGAGGAGGCGCCCTCTGAGATGACCTGTCTGATTGGGAAGCTGAGATGCATTCTCTGCTGGATGTGCAGTCTTGACAACTGGAGTCTCGGCCAGCAAATCATAGCTTACGGTAATGTTAGAGGGCACAGTGAACTCTACAGCATTAAAAAAGCCATCATAGCTTAATAGCACAAGTTCAAACAGGCCAGGAAGTAATAAACAGAAGTCAGGGTGAAGTGTAGCTTTATAAAAACTCTATTTGCAAAGCATTGATTTACCTCAGCACAGCATTTTAATGATCAAAATATAAATGTCTATCATTTTCCTTGTCTAATATAAAATACATTTTATAGAAACACTAAAAGTAGATTCCCTTTAACTGGCTATAGAAAATAAATAATGTATCTCCTGAGGCTTTAATAAAGGGCCAAAGTTGTATTTTTTACAGCTGTAGGGAAACGCACCCACAGAAATTATGGTTTAACAGAGCAATCCTTTCCAGTTCTTAAGGGAATCCTTGAATAATTAGCTTTCAAATAAAGTCATAGAACAACATGTTACTATTACTAACCTCTCTTTGGTGATAAATGTAGGTATATTTGCTGTGATTTGATCAAACTGGTGGCTGGGTGTCTGAAAGCCAGTGAGTAAACATTACACTTATGTTTTTCAGACTCATCTAAAAAACGCCACTTTCCATGTCCCTGCTGAGGAAGAGCTATCCCACAGCATGATGCTGCTACTACCATATTTCACAGAGGAGATGGTGTGTCCAGGGCAGAGATGTTCCCAAATCATTTTTTCTAAGTCCCAATCAAGTCTCAAGTCTTTTGCTCTGATTCAAAGTCAAGTGTCAATTCTCTAATGACTGAAAAAACGTCCAGGTCACTTCTAACCCTGGATTAGCTCCTTCTAATCCAGGTTCAAAATCCAAACCTGTCCCTTTTGTCCTTAGGCCTTAATTACATGAGACAAGTAACTTTTAGTCTTTTTATGTGCATTCACAGCAATATGTTTATTATTTCACATTTAATTTACTATCCAAATATATGTTTGACTGTTTTATATTATTTTCAAAATTGTTCAAATATAACATCTGCCAATTTGAAAATATAAATAGACATTTGAAATAGATTAAAATAGGTTTATGTTCAACTTCTTAATGAATCAAAAAAGTCTGTGTTTCTATGTCATAACTAATTTAGCAGCTGTTTTCCAACTACTTGTCTATATTTAATAATCTAGCTTGGAACATTTTCTTCTCCTCACTCTAAGCTGTAAAAGTTTTAATATCCGGGACGATTAAAACCTTCAGTTTTTCAAAGTTTTTTTTAAACTCAGTTTGCTTAGCTTACTTTTCAAAAGCCTTTTAAAATATAGGTTTGGACGTTTTGGTTTTTTTTTTTAAAGGGACAGAATCTTTTATTCACAAAAGCATGAAATCCAGGAAGTGAAATGATATGTTGATCTGGCCAGACGACTTTTAACCCTTTTTCAGTTTGCAAACTGTACACAGCTGAGCTGCTCTTCTAAATGAGATATCTCTACTGTAGTTTTTAATCTGTAAGCATTAGGCATGCAGGTAACACACGGAAATGTCGAGAGCAATATTAAATTTCCAGGGAGGGAGGAAGATAAATGTTAATTCATGAGGACGAGATGAAATATTTAGACTGCGGTGTTGGAACCCTTTTCTTTCTTGAGTTCTGTCAAAATCATTTACTGTGACTGATGGATATCTACACAGCACTCGCTCACAGCTGGAGAAGTTCCCATCTGATATCTTATGGAGTCATCAGCAGCCACTTGCCAAGTTTAATACGACTGGGGACAGTAATTCTCAAAGCAACTACTACTAAACATGCCAGACAGGTTTGGCTCTCTCCCCACAATCCAATCGATATCACATTGTGTGTCAAAGCGTCAGAAATCAAGTGGGGCAGCACAGTGAGCATTCAGACACCAGTGAAAGGTCACAGGCTGCTTGACCATCGTCTCCTCTCTCATCTTTGCTGTGCTTCCCTCCTCAGTTGTCCTGATTAAACCTGGAAGTCCCATTGAGGGGCTCTGATTTCCCAGCCCTGACTGTTACTGTAGTGAAGTCACTGTTGCATGTCCTCCTCCCGACTGATAAATGGATTTTGACACATCTACTGAAACTTACAACAAATACATCTTCTTCTTCATCCTACACATAATGTCATGAAAACCTCTAATACTACATTGTTGATTTCACTCGTTAAGATTATTTTTAACCCTTTAGTATGTAGCCACAGGAATTTGCAAACTTTCGGTTGAAAAGTTTTGAAATTGTGGAGCACACGACTTGCTCACAGATTAGAAGCACTCTGTAGTCAAAAGAAGAAAAAACTTAACTTACCAATAATGATTAATTTATTATGTCATTTGGTGAATTCTGAACTAGATGAATAAGGAGAGTGTAATGCCTGAGTCCCACATTTCTCACCCCACCGAACATCTAATTCCTGCCCTGGTGATGGGGTCTGTTAATGATCTCAGTAAAACAGTACAATTTTACACATTACTGGTTATTAATTGTTTACTTTATTAACTCTACAACCGCAGATGCTAATGACTTCTTAAAATTACTTAATTGTTTTTTTGTTCCAGCAACATGGCATGATTGATTGCTTCATCCTGCTTTCAGCTTTTAGACATGCGCACTACACCATAGAAAGTTTTAAGAGGGTACCTTTAATCAAAGGTCATAACTGTCAGTCATACAATGGCATGATGAGAGCTTAAGAACTTTTGATTAAGGTCTGAAAGATACCACTGTCTGCAGCCAGTGCTGCACACTCCCAACTCCCCAAACAACAAAGAACTCGGTTGTCAGAAATCCCATGATGACAAAAATACACGCTTCCAGCTAGAGATAAACTTGCCCTTAACATGAGATGAACATAAAACATAAGAAAACATCATTTCTGAATTAATGCGCTTGATCCCAGTCAGTTCAGTAGGTAAGTAAATTACATGGCCTGGAGCAATTTCTGTTGGATGAATGGAGCCTTTTTATCCTCACAAGGAAAACTTTTCCCCAGGGAGGCAGAATTTCAGGAGGGTTTCCCCTCCTATGTATACATACAAGGGTAAACTTTAAAGGTAAGAGGTAATTTGCAACTTCTCAACCTGAGTAATGCTGTTTGAACTAACTGAAATGCAACCTATCACACAATTTCACATGCACTTTTAGGAGTGACTTAAAGCCAAGTAAGAAGGAATCTTTTGCTATGTCCGTGTGAGAAAGTTACAAGGCAATGTGCACTTTAATAACTTTAAGAAAGACAGGCTTACCGTTTGGCTCCTTTATACTTGAAAGTTGTAATTTGCTGACATCACTGGATTCGGCTTCTGTGCCATATTGTTGGAGAAGCGATGCAAGAAGGAATATTAATAAAAGGATCATTTGGATGAGTGGTAGTTGGCGATCACAAAGCTGGACTCTGGTCTGGATCACCACAAACATGCGGGACACAAGTGTAGTTTTGGGCACATCTGGAGAGTACAAGCAGTGAGTAAAATCCACATAATCTTAATCATAAATTCTTCCTCATAACACGAGAAAACATGTAACTGATGAATGAGAATCTTCTCCAAGGCGTTCAAACTTG
This sequence comes from Xiphophorus maculatus, assembly GCF_002775205.1. NCBI lineage: Eukaryota > Metazoa > Chordata > Actinopteri > Cyprinodontiformes > Poeciliidae > Xiphophorus > Xiphophorus maculatus. The sequence continues at coordinate 2,548,513 of NC_036465.1, forward strand.
TTTCTGCTGCGCAGTGCGGGTGCGCACCTGTTGGCTCTGAGGAAAGTCGAATATTTGTGCTGAAGAAAGTTTAAGCAATTAAAATCCCAGCAACATGGTTTGAAAATCGCCTTTATGCACGCGTATCATCTATGGCACAGGGCGATCAAAAATACACAGATGCATTTCGGCTCAATTGCGCGCTCATGGTGCATTCCACACTTCGTCATATAAATCCCGTCAGATCTTTACGCATAAGAACCAAAGCTCTCACACAGAGAGAGACTGCGAGGGAGTCCAGCAACCTGATACAGTCCGAGCAGAGAAAGCTATCCGGAACTCCGAGACGAGATCTGTTGTCTGGCGCAGTCAAGAGTCATAACTTGTAGACTGAGATAAAATATCGCTGCGCTGACGGGGTTGGGTTTTTGGAGACTGGCAACTGAAGGCACAACAGGTGCTGCGCATAAAGCACAACTTTCCAACCAAGGGAACTCCCCTGGATGTTAACCATTACGTTGCTGTCTGGGTCTATGATGTCCTTTGCCGTCCCATTCTGTCCTCCAATGACTTTCTTCCACTGTTTTCAAGCTTCAGGATTCAAAAAGAGAAAAAAAACACGTCAGCTTGGCTCGCAAGACGAAGACGGGATCAAGTAATAGCTTTGCAGAAGCCTCTAAAGAAAGAAATGACACGTGGTCCAATTAGTTAATAACAGTAGAACTACATAAATTAACCAAAAACTACTAAATAAAAAAGTATAAAACTAAGATAACGAATGGTTTTTTTTTGGTTTATCCCTCTGTGTGAGAGAAATAAGCTTTGTTGTTGTTGTTGTAGTAATAGTAGGAACAACCATTATTTGCTAATTTAATCCACTTCATTAGGATTTATGATATCTGTAATCTTGAACATTTGATTGGAATAATATGAAAATATTTATTATGCAAAGTTATCTTCTGATAACTTTGCATCATATCGCAAAGATACTCATAGGAGTATGCTTTATACTTCCTCACTGAGGAAACTGAATTATCCATAAAAGCACATTTTAAAAAATATTTTTAACAAGCTACTTTAACTTCTCAGTACAGTGAATTGAAGTCAAAAAATGTCCAATTGGACACTAAATTCTTTTATCATTCATGTTTCTGAGGAAGGAAATGTTAAAGGGCTTCCCAATTTGTTATATCAAAGCAGAGTTGCTGCTTGGAACAATACTCCCTCCTGTTCCCAATTTCCTTTTCTCTCCAGCACGGTGCACTGCCTCATCAACTGTGTTTCATGTGGTTCCTCCCACCCCACTGTTGGCTAAACCCACCAGTATCCCCACGCTGTAGGTTAAATCTGCTGCAGCACAGACACAACAATCAAAGGAGTTCTGGAGACATATTGAACCTATTGAGTTAGACGCATGATGCAATGCTGCAGCAATTTACCCCCAGTCTCGCATAGCTCAGAACTACACAGCACTACCACCTCAAAGAGAGCAAAGAGCAGCCTTCTCTGTAGCACCAAGTTTAAGGGAGAGTCTTTTGTGCTTTTAATCTAAGTGAACTGCTTAAAGAAAAAAGCATGGCACATTGATGCAGTCATTTCATAATTGTATTGCCCCTGTGGAGGGGGGCAAATGGAGGTCTTCATGTGTTTTCTGCAAGGGCCAAGGCCCTTTTGTGTAAAGGAGAGTATCACATTCCAGCTCTGCAAGGGCCTGCAGCAGATGTCAGCACTTCACTTTGTGGAATCCCTCTCTTTTACACACACATACACATGCACCCCCCCACACACACACATTTATGTGCACAGTCTTTCACCCCACGAGGTTCTGTCTGAAAAGTTTAGTATTTTGTCTCTTTTTCCACATTTGATCATCACTTCCAGGGTGGTCTTGCAAAATGCACAGGCTTTGATACCAAGAAATAAAATAAACAGAGGAAATTAGGGACAAGGTAAACCATTTGGATCACAGCTTATGGGCAGAGACATGTCTATTACACACACCATGTGTGTGTGTAATATGTGTGTCTCTATTACACACACCATGTGTGTGTAATAGACAAATCAGTTATCACCTCTCATATGAATATCGCTGGGTTTGCTTGATTACTTTGGATCCAATAACTTCTTATTAAATACTAGATTAAATATTACAGAAAATGGAAGTTTAGTTCCAAGAGTAGTAAAATAATTACTAAAGCAGTTAGTGTTTATTCCAAAATAGTTATGCTCAGGGGGGCAAAACTTTTGAGATTACTAACATTCCAAGATTTTGTTCATATAAAAGTTTTATTCCCATCCTTATATCATAAAAATCAACAAAGAGGGGCATATAATAATAATAGTTGGTCATGTAGCCACTTTATTATATCAGTGAATCTCTGATGAACTCTCTTGCTTATGAATGAACCTTAGAAAACATGCCCCACTTTGTTATCAATTGCCCCAAGCTGCACTTGGCTTTGAAACCAGAGCCCCCTGGTGGTGCCCCTTGGGGCTACAGACAAGCACTGGCCCTTTCAGTATATGAACTTCTTCCAGTTCTTGGTTTTTCTATTGTTGGTAAGGAAATGTCAAGTGTTGTTTTCGACTAAATACTCTAATTTATTGCAATAAAATAATCCTATTTTCTAATATGCCTCTCTTGTTTAAGGTTAGGGGAGCTGTCATTTCAGCATATTTGATTTAATTCTTTGCAAAACACTCAGTACAAATTCAGATTATGCAAGTTATTTTCAACTTTTTGAATTGTTTTGTCTTGTTTTTATTAAAGAGTCAAATTAAGGCTTTAAGTCAACTGGATTAATAACTAGTTGTTTTTTGTTTTTTTTTAGTGTTACATGTAGAGCAGGGGTCTCAAACTCCAGGCCTCGAGGGCCGCTGTCCTGCAGTTTTTAGATGTGCCACAGGTACAAAACACTGGAATGAAATGACTTGATGACCTCCTTGTGTAGATCAGTTTTCCAGAGCCTTAATGACCTAATTATTCTATTCAGGTGTGGTGCAGCAGAGGCACATCTAAAAGTTGCAGGACTGCGGCCCTCGAGGACTGGAGTTTGAGACCCCTGATGTAGAGGCTCTTCCAATCAAATAAAGAGCAATTCAAATTAATCTGCTTGCATTTGAAAACTAGAGCTGGCAAATATGCTTTACAAACAGATTAAACAACTAGAATGAACCTGTACTAATAAAACTGTAAAACAACACTAATAAAAGAAATACAAGCACACATTTAGGCAAAAAACTCACTCAAGTTTGAAAGCTACAGAATAGAAACAAGCCTTTAAGTGGGAATTAAATATTTGACAGAGGGTCTATTTGATGTGCCAGTCCATTTCATGCCTGTAAAACAAGACATTTGAATCAGTTCTAAAATAGACAGGAAGTTAGTGCAGGGAAAGTAAAACAGGAGCGATACGATCACATTTACGTGTGGCTGTCAGAAGTCATTAGGCAACATTTTTAACCAGCTGCAGATGAGAGAGCGAGGAATGGCTCCTACAAAAGTAATCTGTACTGCTGCAATAATCAAGTCTGAAGATGAAGGCTTATATCACTCAAACTCTGGGAACAAAAGAGGTCTCGACCTTCACGAAAGGCCTAAACTTAAAAAAAAAAAAAAAAAAAACAGTGATGACTGCTTGTGTTGGTTTTTCTGAAGATCATGAAAGATTACACCAAATGGTTTTCTGAAGGTGTCAAAAGGTGGATTTGAGTCATAACATTGGCAGAACATCTGAACTTGTCTGAGATGGAAATGAAGGGATTTGATAATCCAATAGATGTACAAAACATCCATTCACTTTACCACTGATTTGATCAAATCTCTTTCAAATTATGAATATATTGCGGTTTTACAAATTAGTTTTTCCCCGCCTCCTTTAGAACAACTTGCCAGATTTGGTTTCAATAAATATTTTCATTTGGATCAGATGGTTTATTATTTTCATCTAATTTATGTGTGAAGTTTCTGCACTGATTTACAAGTTTTGCTCCAGATATCCAAAAAGCTCAAAGTCACTTGGTGGTTCTGACAAAGTGAACCGTCTCTTCTGAGCCACATCTTTTCCTGTTCTTTGCTTGATGTTCTGATTCATGGATTTCCAGGAGGTCAAAATATGAAATCAGACTTATACTTAAATGCTTTACATTTAGACATTTTATATGAAGTCACTAAGAAAATATTGAACCAAAGTACAACCAACAGAACCAACAGAAACAGCCAATAAAAGAAAAGAAACTAAGGCACACAGAAATGATCAAAACCGAAAACAACCCAAGATCTTGACATCTGGAAACATTGTTTTAAAATAAGACGATGTGATAGAGTAATTTTATTTTGAAAAGTTAAATTATTCATTTTGTCATTTAATTTTTTATCCTGCTTTTAATGCATTTTACCTCTGTCAGTAATACAGTTCACCTAAAGCATTATCCATGTATTTTGATGTCCTAATATTCACAATTCAGTTAAAAAGAATTTAAACTGAAATGAGAATTTTTTTTTTTTTTTTTTACCAAATCATTCTTGGCTGAATGTTGAAGTCTCTGTTTACACTTGTTAGATTTTAGGACTGTCATTCTTATTTTTTACCCTCAATTTTTCTATAAAGTAAAAACTTGTCCCCACAAAGTAACCTCCAGACTCAGATTTCTGGCTCTGTGCCTCTAATGTCATTTTAGTTAGTGTTGTACTCATGAGGAGACATAAGCTGATGGGGAAGACCCAGCTTCCATTAAAAAAAAATCTGCTTATTTAATGTTTGAAAGGTCAGATGCACTGCTCTGCCAAATTTAATTATTCCGAGAACCTGCACTCTGCAAATGAGAAATCTTATAATCAGAATGCCTGTACATAACAGATTGGAAGTGAGGGAATGTGCTTATATTTGTGTGTGTATTTTTTTAACAAGATCATAATTACCCAAGCATTATTTGAGCATATATGCTATGAGTTTGGGGTTACTTACAGGACACATGAAACCTTCAGGCCAAATGGACAACTATAACCCATTCATAGGGCACTCAGAAATATGTTCAATTTCAAAATGTCTACCTCAAACTGTAATTGGAAGGTTCAAATGACACCTTCAGATTTTTGATTTGAGGCAGAAATTCAAGGGTAAAAAAGTTAGACGATGTCAGGTTGGTAAGCAAAGATCTCACTATCGGCGCCGATGGTTCAGGACAATCTTATCTTTACCGCTTTAAGCTGATCAGAGTTCCTAAGAATGTCTACCTTCACAAAAACTGAGTGGGTTTGAATCAAAGGATTAGTAAATGTAAAGGCACTTAATCCCCACAGTAAACTAATGTTGTGAGCCTGCTTTTCTTCCAAAGACCATCTGGACCTTGTCAGAAGAATTGCATCAACTTTTTGAATTTCTAGAAGAGTTGAGATAAATCTGACAGACTTTCAGAAAATCATAGAAGAGACCCCAGAACTCTGTAACATAGAAAGATTGTGCAAAGAGCAATGATCAAAGCTACAGCTCTCTGTATGCTTCAGAAGTGCAAGATGCTGCAGGAGAAGATAAAATGCTGTTCAGTCGGCAAAAGGGGTCATTCTTTTGGGCCAGATTCTGGTACAGGGAGAAATTATAGACAGCAAAAGAGGTTAATGCAAAAATGATTTATCAAAAAAGTGAATATGCAGTGATGATGACAGGTGGGTTCTTGGGACAGAGTTCCAGCAGGACACTAGTAAGCCCTCCCCATATCCCCAACAATTTGATTTGGAGCCTGTTCTGGTCCCCAAAATAACGTCTTGCCTCAAAAAAAGAAGTTCAAATGCGTAAACAGTAGTTTAAAACGTTCACTGCAGAATAACAGTTTTTTCTGTGCCATTTCCACTACTGCTTAGTTAACACACCGTTTGAAGTAGTTACCTTTTCTGTTTTATGACATCAGTCTCTCTATTATGTGCAGTAAGAGTGAGTTGAAAGGTCTGTGGATTGCTGATCAAGGGGAAGATATGTAAAAACATATCTTCAAAACATTGTTACTACGTTCTCCTGCCGCATTGTGCAACACCCACTGGTGATGCATCCTGGGTTCCCCAAAATGGTCACAACAGGCGTTGGCCTTTAACAAGGTCCTGAACCAAACCAGCTCAAGGATTAGAGTTTTCTTGGAGGAAAAGGTCTATGGCAGAAGCAGTAAGTGATCAGTTTTTGGTTTGGACATTATAATAACTATTATTATAACTACTATTATAATTATTCAATAATTAGGAATGGCAGAAGTTCCAGGAGGAGGCAAGTGAACCCACAGACCTGAGGTTGGCAGGTGTTTGATCATTGATGGTCCAATGATGGGTTGTTTCCTCTGTCCTGGTTGGAGCTGATGAGTAATAATAAGGCAGGTGAGTATCACGGTGGAACAGGTGAGGAACCAAGGGAGCAGCTGTCTGGGGAAAGATTAAGGTAGGAGATCTTCACACAGATGCTAGGACTTAGCAAGCAGCTTGTTTGAGTCCTGAACTCTAACAAGCTACATAAACAGAGGAATACAGTTTCTATCAGTGGAGACAAGAAAGGCTCAAGTCAGGACTGCAGGGATCCTGGAACTGAAAAATTAGAGGCCCAATTACAACTCTGGTGAGCAAAACAACCTGGCAGCTGGTTCTTCTTCTTCTTCTTGTTTTATGGCGGTTGGCAAACAACTTGTAGGTGCATTACCGCCACCTTCCAGACTGGAGTATGAACCAGATGCAAACCCACTATAATCTTCCCATAATTCCTGTCCTCCTAAGAAAACTAAAAATGCTGCTGAACACTACATCCTCAGACGATTTTTGCAGCAAATTTCTAATATCTAATTTATTTTTGTTTCTATTTAACTCTCTGATTAACACCTCTCTTTCCTGATTATATTTATTACATTCTAGAAAAATATGCTGTATTGTTTCTGACTCTCCACAATATCTACACAAACCTGTACTATGTTTGTTGATTATTTTTAGAGTACTATTTAACCCCGTATGCCCAAACCTTAATCTGGATAAACATCCTCTTCTTTTTTATTCCTATTACCTTTCCTACATTCTCCAACTTTTTTGTGAATGCTATAAAAACATCTTGCATTGTCTTCTCTATCCCATTGCTCCTGCCATTTCTTTTTAATATATGATTTACTTATACTTTTGACCTCATTTTTGCTTATTTTGGCATTAAGCTCAACATTATTGGCAGCTGGTTCAGGGAGCCAACTCCTCTTTAAGCACCTGCTGATGAACCTTAATGAGCTGCAGCTGTGGACTTGCACCTGCGGTCACACCCTGGAGAGAAGAATGAGAGAAACAACAAACAGCTCTCAGGATCTGACTAAAGACAGTTGTGCAAAGTATTAATCCAGGGTACCAATAACTGCACAACAAGGTATTTTCTTATACACTATTATTAACACATTCGTTTTCACATCAAGACAACCTGTAAGCAAATTATAAACAATAACCAATTTGAAATTGTTTTACAGATTCCAACAGACTCTCTGCTTTTTGATGTAACTTCTCCTGTAAGTTGAGCTTCTTTATCTTCCAACTCCTGTGATAAATGTTAAAGTTTTATCCACTAAGCCTCTCTGGGTTTAGTCAAAGATCCACACCTCACTTCTAAAATAAAAACAGACACAGTACCAAGAAGTTCATAGACAATTAGACATGCGTCTGATGACACCAGTGTCTCCAGAAGTGAAGTAGTAGCACAGGGGGATTTGCATGCCAGAAATTATTAGATCGAATTAGACTGCATCAATCCAGCCTGACACATTCCTGGATCTGCACCCTGTTGTGCAGCACACCCAGCTTTAAGAGCCAGATTTTACACAAACTCTTTGAGTTTAACTAATTGTAACAAAACCATGACTTGGGTCATGGATTAATTATCCATATGCATGTGGATTTGATCAACTTATTTATGTAAATAAAGCCAGAAGATGTGGGACCATGAGAATCACTGTGAATTAAAATTGTGGGTTAAATTATTTCTGTTTTGGTTTCCAAAATGTTTCATTTTCACTGATGAGGTAAAAGGTCAGACTTGTATGTTTCTTCTCATAATTGAAAAATAACACAAAGCCTTCTGGGTAATAAAACACATTTTCTGGGTAGAAAAGTTATGACTGCAAATAATATCCAGAGAATTTTTGTGTTGATGAAAAGGATTTAAAAAGATTTGAAACAGATGAAAATCTTCCAGAAAATCATAATCAATCTTCATCAAATAAGTTTTATTTATGAAGACTGACTCAGATTTCTTCATTTCATCCAACACTTTACTATAAAACATTTTCTTGGTTGCGAGTCAAATTAGTCCAAAGTGAACATTTATAAATGGTGCTTGTGATTTAAATTAAATGGCATTGTGTTGGAAAATAAATTTATATTTGTAAAAATATTTTAGAGTCACACTGTGGGAAGATCATCCACACAACAAACTTTTGAAAGATTGATGTTATAAGTAGCAAACCCTGTCCACACTGTGCTGCCCTCAGCTTCCTGCTTGTTCTGCATTTGGTCCTCAGTTCTACTGCAAACATAAAATTCTCTTTAAAACTTGAATTCAATTATTTATTTGATATGTTCTTAATGTGATGTAGTATAATTGTGAAATATATTTTGTGAAAAAATCAAGCACCAGAATTCTTCTGTTCATCTATTTCACCATAAAAATAATAAAATCAAAGCTTATTTCTACATTCAGTTGCTTAATTTCAGTCATATAAAAATGAATAATAACACACTGGATATCTTGTATATACTTTTTCAAGTTCATACTGATAACTGTGTGGAGGAATATGATGACAATAATCTAAAGGTGTTTTTCTGTTTTATTCCCAGGAGTTTAGTGAGCTGAGAGATCTCTTTATGTTTCCACAGATATAAAACTCTGCTCAGCACAGAATGCTCTTCAGTTTGAACAAATATTAATTTTATATCGGATAAAAGTGTTGTGCAGTATATGATCAATGAAATGACTTTATACACAATATCTTTTCACTGACGGAATGTAAAAATCAATAGTATTAAAATGTTAGGTGAATGCTTTTTATTTTTAGAACGATTTGATCTCTTGCCAAAACTTCTATCTTCAAAAATAAAGGATAGTAAGTCGTCAGTGCATCTATTGTTTACAGTTACTTGGAGGGCAATTATATTCCTCTGATACCAAAATAACATCCTACTCTCCTCTAACTCGGACATGTAATTTAATAGACAGACTAAGGACTCAGAGGACCTCTGACTCATTTTACAGTGGTGATGTGTTCAGGATGATCTTAGTTTTCAGCAACAGATGGCGTTTTACATCTGTTTTAGTTTCTTTTTACCAGAGTACTTTATGATAAGGAAGAAAGTACTTACTTTAATCACTCTTCCATAAAGGCCAGGTTGCTAAAATGGGCAACTAATATTTGCCCTGCAGATAGATTCACCATGACCAAATTCATAATTTGATTTTAGAGGGATCAGCTGAAATGAAATGTTTGCAATATTTTTATATATTTAGTTGTGAAAACATGTGAAAGCCATTTATTGCATTTTCCGCACTTCACAATTATTCACTACTCTATGGTAGTCTATCACGTAAAATCCCAATGAAATACAATGAAGTGTGTGGTGCTAGTGGGGTTCGAAGAGTATGAATACTGCAATACGTAATTTAATTTTGGAACATGCTTGCATCTATCTGACGATATTAGGTCATACATTTTCTGAATGGCATTCATTTATTGTCTCATTTTAATCCTATAAATAATTTGATATTAATGGTTTGTCCGCCTTTTGGGATCCGATCTGCAAACTGGAATAGAGTTGAATCCATGTTCTCGGAGACATGTTCATTCCGTGGGTCTGATCACGTCCGTGGATTTCTCACAGAAGCTGCTACAGATAGTGAAGCATCACGTGTGTGACAGCATCTCGCTCAGCTGGCGTCACGCAGCCGCCGCCGCCGCCGACCAGGGGGCGGGGAGGCGGCTGTCCGTGGTGCTGATGGCAGTGATGCGCTCCAGCTCCACGCTGCCGCTACTGCGCATGTTGCATGACAGGTACACGCAAGCCTCCATCTTGGGCATCCCGAGCTGAGGCGAAAGGGCAGCAGCCATATACACTCTGATTCCAAAATAACAACAAGCGGGAGCGGGGGAAATAAGCACAAAAATTGGCAAATTGCCGAGATGTAACTTTTCTTCCCTGAAAATATTCGCTCAACAATTTGCTTCTCGGAGGTGAGCGGAGAACAGGATGGGAAAGAAAGACAGCGACTGGTCTGCAAGGCTCTGATAGGGTTTTATTTTTTTAACAGTCAGCTGTTCTGGATTTATCTTTGACAACAGGGAAACCAGAACGGTGAGTGGAGCTGTGCATGTTCAGTGATTAACGGCTAACATGTTTTTTATATGCTCATAGCATGACGTGACATCACACCATCGCCTTCACATGCACTGGCATCTCCTTCCTGCGACCCCCGTCATGATGGTCGCTGTTTGCTGTTTAGTTCACACTCTTGTCCGTGTCTCCCCGCCCTGATGCTCAGAGCGAAAGCCTCCTACTTTTCTCTTGTTAGAAAAGGGCTGGAGGCGATGAGCAGCTACAGGTTGGGAGAGCTCCGGGTTGCTTGTCTTTTTTTATATATATATATATATACCTTTGTTGCATGTCGATATGAGCAGAAGACACGCCTTTGGCCAAAAAGACTTTTGTGCATTGGAATGTTCCAAACGAGGATTTTGTCATTTCAAATGTTATGAAAGATATGTTTTTGGTTTTAGACGCAAAGAAGTCACTGGTAAATTATTTTGAACGTTTACAGGTTCATGTTTCAGGTGCCAAATCAAAATTTCATGAACAATTAAAAAATGAACAATTAAAAAGCAATTTTGTATTTCTCTTCTTTTAAAATGTTGGAAATGTTTTATTATATGCAATAATCTGTAACCAAATATTGAAAAGTCAAGTTCAACTAGGAAAAGAGACCAAAGCTCTCAGATTTAGCCATAATATCAACATTTAGCCTTGGCAGAAAAAGGGTTAATTGCATTTATGTTTTAAGACTGTGGATATCTGGACCTGAACATGAGTTGGACATAACAGTTGTGCTATTGGGCAATCAATGTGAGTCACTGTGTGACACAACCTCTGTATGTTTAAAATTGCTAGTAGTACAACAGAGCTGGATAAGCCTAAGTCTGCTGCATGGCCATGGTTGAGTAAAGTCTTTTAAACCAAGACATATCTCTGTTGGGATGTATTCATACGTCCATGTTGAACATAAAAATACAGAGGTGTCCTTTTTAGCACTGTCCAAGCTCAGGGTCTTCCTGTTTGGGGTGGTCATGATGTCCTTGTCCCTTTTCTCATTGGTCCTCTGCTTTCCTCAGACCAGCCAAAAACATGATGTCAGGTTAACTGGAGAACTTAAATTGTCCTTCGGTGTATCATTATGTTACTCTGACGGATTAGTGACATGACCAGCATGTCACTAATCCGCTGGCCACTGAATGAGTGCTGAGGTTATATGGATAAGTAGGTAGAGAAAGAGGAAGGATAGATTCTAAATAACCGTTAGGTACAAATATGTGTATGAATGGTTGTTTGCCTTGCATCCCTAGTTTTCCCTGTGATTGGCTGTGATTGGCTGGAGAGCTTCCGCTTTCTTCTTCTCTTATCTATTAAAAACTGGAACAGGGCTATGAAAACAAATGGAAAATAGCAATCCACTAAAACTGTGTGTTTTACCAAGTTTTTTTGCCAGCTTATTAGTAGCTTGTAGTAGTTCAAGCTAATTTGTTGTTGAACATAAGACACTTGTCGGGGCTCACAGACAGCCGTATTTACAAAGGTTTGAAATAGCTAACTTAAAAACCGACCCGTAACTCCTGATGTGTTGATCAAATTGCCGACTTGGCCAGACTTCATTCCACTTCATTTAAATCAATATGTCATAAATAGCATTACACCGGAGAAACCTCAAAAACGTACAAAGGCTAGATGCTAACCAGTTAGCAACATGTTAGGCAACATGATGGCGGGGCATTTTCTACATGGTTACTAACGGTTAGACATAATGCAATATTTTATAGCTTTCTAATCACACTTAACTTATAAAGTTTATGAACCTTAATCTTCTTACCTTATAAAAAGAGCTAACAAGTTTTATAAGGTAAAAAGTGCTACCTACACCGAGGGTGCCAATCAATCAATCAATCAGTCAATCAATCAATCAGTCAATCAGTCCCTCGGATTCAAGGCCATATTTCCTCATAAAAGTTGCACAATAAAATGACAAGATTGGTTTTCACCCTTGTCTGTTTATGCAGCTGACCGCGCAGCATCCTGTGACCATTTTTAAATGAAAGCGATATTAATAGGCTAACAGGTGTCTGTTTTTTGACAGGCTTTACAAGAGCGCATAAGTTGTTTTGACTTCTGTCATGGGGGAGTGGGCGGAGTAATGGGGGACGTGACGTCACAGGTGAAAGGCCATAAACTCCGCCCACAATAAGACAAAAAAAAAACTACCTATAATTCAAGTAAACTATAATCAAAGTATACTAAATAAATAAAAATAATCATAACACACAAACAACGTATGACTATAAACACAATACTCTAATAAAAAAAAAACTCAATAAAGACGTCCTCATGACGTCATCACGTGACTCCCTCTCGTTCTGAACCGGGAAAATGTTTGACAATGAAAATTACAAGCTAGCTAGGATGGATATGGCAGCTGAGGCAGGAACTTCCACGACGAACCGCGTCAGTTTGTGCTGAAACCAAAAAGTAAGTCATGTCCGGTGTGAATGCGACTTTACTGTACTGTGTACCAGCTCGGGACGGCTCATCCTTCACAAACTGATTTAAAAAACGTGTTGTACAAATATGAACAACACAAAAATCAATACCAGCTTAATTATTACATTGACTAACGCACCAAATATAACTAAGAGTTTAAAGAGAAGACTCTTCCACCTACAGTCCTATTGAATCTCGGTAACCTCCTTCCCCCTCCCCAATTTTGGATTAGCTCTTATTAAAGTCTTCAGAAATTACAATAAATGTTTGATGCTTGTATTTAATTAATTTGATAAACCTTTATAAACTTAGCATCATTTACCTGACTTTCCTTTTGTTTGTTGTTGATCTGTGGAGGTGAATCTTTTCTTCAAGTCAAACATTGACTTGCTGCTGCCACCCAACATTTGACTGATAACATAGTTGGCCAGAAAGTTTCATTGTTGTATTTTATCTGCCTGATAAAGTGTTGTTTACTTCATATGGTCAATAGGAAATATTTGCATTCAGAGCAAAGAAACTCAATAGATTTGAGAAAAAACATTTCTCCAACATAAACTAATAATCCATGTGCAGGCCAGGAGCAGACAGGGACCTAAATAGCCAAGGCATTGAGGAGGAAAGAGTACGTCTCTGTCTAGACACTAAACTGCTTCAGTTAATATACAGTCTGGCTGGCAGAGTGTGTGTTTGGGGTTGGAGGCGAGACTGCTGGCTTCTCTGTTTGTCTCCAGTGTCGCTATGCAATAAAAGGGCACAGCTTTCTAATACAGGGCATGAATCATATAGGTACCCTGGTTGTTCTCTGATTAATGGCTTCTGTAAAGGAAAAATGCACCGTGCATGGATGAGAGCATTTCTGCCCACATCATTTTTTGTAGTTTTGTTTTTGTCATCATAAGACCCATAAACCATCTATTTAGCATATGGTGAGCTTTATCTCACTACAACAACTATAAATCAAAGCAAATTTCAAAGAGCTTTAATGCAATATATTTTCTTCTTGCTGCAGTTTTTCTTAGTTATGCTAGTCAGATATGAATGTGTGTGATCTGAAAAGACGAAGTCCATGTTTCATTTAAATCTCATTGTAAAAGTGTATATTAACAATGAATTCATTCATTCAAAGAAACAATAGCAAAGGAAACAAGGGAAATCTATCCAGTTAGGACAAGTAACTCCTAACCTAAAATGAAAATAACATTACAATATTTTAAGTCATATTCCTGCCTGAACAATTTTTAATCTGCCTTCTCTGTACTTAAATTGCTTTGTCCTCCACAGGCCGCACAGAATGGCGATGAAGAAGCTTGCAATCTTCCTCTTAGTCCTCTCTCTGTGTCTAGAGGGAGGCTCTGCTAAAGAAAAAGGAACTAAGAAGGGAAAAAAGAAAGGGAAGCAGGTTTACTGTCCATCGTAAGTACAAGATAAACACCACATCTGTTATACTGTTCAGGGTAACATCCTTCAGCAGAATCAAGGGTGTTTTTCACTGGGTTAGAAACACAAATATTATTGGGAATGTATGTGTGTATGTGAGTCTTTATTTATAGTTTTCACCATGTGAAAAAAGTGTAAAATTGGTCAACCATGGGAAAATTGCTCATTATCATGCCACTTATGCCAAAGATGAGTGCATATAAACTTCTGACTTAAAATGTAAATCCTTTTGCACACCAATATTATCTAGAAAGCTCATTCTAATTCAGTATATTCCAATTAAATATAATTGTAATTCAGTTCAGCAGAACAGGGTAAATTATTTTTCATAAAATTCTTGTTTGAGAATAAGTAACAGTTCTGAATCTTTTATCTGTTGTGTTATTAAGCAGCCTACTGAAAATGTTAAAAAGTAATTTAAGAGGCAATACATCAATAGTAATTATTCATCATTTATCATTAATATAGATTGGATAAAAGAATCATGACTTGAGGTATGCCTCATTTATTAAACATTGAGAATATCTGTCAGTCATCATGGTGGGGATCAAATGTAGAAAATGCAACAATTTAAGTGTTAAAACTAAAGCAAATAAAAACTCATCTTTACATTGGATTGTCCAAACAGTTAGAATTCTCATGACTCAGTTTACCCCCAGTCTATCCCAAACATACTGTGCTTTTGTTTTTATTGATTAAGTTGTACTGAAATTGGCCCCAGATTTGAACCTGACCTGAGGTCTTTCTGCATGGAGTTTGCATGTTCTGCCCATGAATGCATCGGTTCTCTCTGTATGCTCTGGATTTCTCCCACAGTTCAAAAACATGACTTTTAGGTTGATTGGTCTCTCTGAATTGCCTTTAGGAGTGAGGTTGTGTGGGCATGGTTGTTTGTCCTGTGTTGCCCTGGCGACCTGTTCAGGGTGTACCCACCCTGTAACCCTTTGACTGCTGAAGAAAGTCACCCGCGTCCCCCCCGCCGACCCTGTACAGACGAACAGATATAGACTTGGATAGATGGATGGGTTTGATAAATTCTACTGGTTTTATTTTATCAGCATATCAGACTATTTTAAAGCTTAATTCATTATTCATCTTCCAAAGAAAGAAACAGGCTTTTTGAAATCTGAGAAATGTGCATTCAAAATCCAAACTCAAAGAAATCTGATTTAGATCTTATTGATAAATTACAGACCTGATGAATAGTCTCTGAACAGAATCTCTTACTCCTTTGGCATATCCATTTTTCTTTCCACAGAGAAACTGCTCTGTCTGTTCCCTTAAATGGTAACAATTGAATCCACACTGAAGCTTCCTGAAATGAGAAGTAGACTGTTTGATGTGGTTCATGCGCTGGCATGTGCAGGCTGCATGACATATTTTGTGTTTAATGCTGTGGATGCCACTGTGGATCAAGAAAACCACTTGGTTCTAGCTAAGCTCTGGTGCTTGAGGCTGTCAGAAGAGCTGGTTAAAGTAGAAAAGGGAGAAAGGGAGGTTTTGTGGGTGGGAATTGTGTGTTTCACTTTGATCAAGGAAACAGCATAACATACACACTGTAGATCATTCCTGTGAAAGACTTTGAATCATCCTCAGAGCATAAAGTTTACTTCTTGATATGTAAAGTGCTTTTGAGAGGGGTAAATTCTTTGCCACCCATGAAGAGGCTTTTCTCCTGTCTCCCCTGCCAGATCCTGCTCAGTCTTTGTTTTTGTCACATACCTCTGTAATATTTAAGATGTAGAAACAGAATATGTTTGGCTGGATGTCAATGAAATCCCCTACTTTGCTAGAGCGCTCACATTTAGGAGACTCTTTGTTTTTACTACTTTTGGTTTAGGGTGGTTGAAAAGAAAATTCTCAAGTTGGTTAGGATAGAAATAGGAAAAAAGTATGGCATTATGATCTTTAAAACAAGTGGAAAATTGATGTTAGGAATATTACATGTATCAAAGCAGTGGATGGACTGATTTGGTGGCAAGATTACCATTTTAATGAGTATTTGTTGTAAAAGTCCTGATTATTTCTATTTGTCCCAGATGATCACAAAACACCATGCATCAATCCAAGGCTAAGTCAGGATCTGGGAACAACTCAGATCCCGTTTTTAAAGATTGCTTCACTCTAACATTTGTTGGGTGGTCCAAATTTTAAAAGCCAATTTAATCCCAAAGTGGTTCCTCTCTCGGCATGTAGTTTAATCAAAAAGTACACAAAGCGGCTAGAAGTGGGCGCGCTGTCCATTTGTGTTGTTCATCTGCCAGGAATTTGACCTGCTAAACTTCCCTCTCCGCCTTCTTTGTTTGCAGACAGCTGTCGTCTGAGGATCTGGCTCGAGTCCCTGCAAACTCAACCAGTAACATCTTGAACAGGTTACTGATCAGCTACGATCCCAGAATAAGACCCAACTTCAAAGGCAAGTCCTGTCACATCTATAACCAGCCTGCTTTGGATTTTATTTACAATTTAACTGAGTTTCTGGTATGCTAATTACAAATATGCACATTTAGTCTGTTTTGTATATAGTTCTGTTGGAAGTGTCTTAAAAATGTAAAGGAACAGAGAAAGTGCTGTTTCTGTTTTGCAAATGTACAATGTCCAACACATACCAGAAATGCTCAAATGGATTACGTTCTGGGGAATTTAAGAGCAAATTCAGAACCTCAATTTGTGGTTGTGATCTCTAAAACATTGCTTGATAACTGTTGCTTTAAAATTGTGATGCATCATATCAAGCCACTTTCTTCTGTTGGTGCTTTTGGTGGTGAAAAACCAAACTGGTCTACTGAGAGGTACTGGGTATTCTGAGATCCTTTTGTCCAAAAAAAACAACATTGAATGGGTGGGTTAATGTATTTCCAGGCACATAGTGCCATTTGATAGCATAATCAAGTAGTTTCCTTCAGTTGTTATAAAAATGGTGTATATATCAAACATGACTTAAAAGAAATTAAATTTTGTAAGTTGACATCTTGAAATTGGGCCTCTGTCTCTTTAAAAATCTCCTACTCTTTCTGATTTTACATAATATCCCATTTTACAATAATTGTCCTTTAAATGCTCAGCAGTTTGAGCTTCAGTAGCTCATTTGGGTCAGAATCAGATCGGTCGTCCTTCGCTCAAGATATCAATCAGTTAGCCTTGTTTATTTCTGATGCTGTTTCTAACTCCCCAATGTTTCAGGCTTGAATCACTTTTGACAGAAGCTGATCAACACAGATCAGGTACACCTCACCAGAGCTGCAGTTTCAGAGATGCTCTCACCTGATCATCAGGATTTGGCCATTTCCAAATTCACTCAGATCCTTATGCCTGCTAATTTATTCTACTTCTAATTTTAGTTTTGTTTTTTTTGTTTTGTTTTATTCTTTGAAATACCAGATTTTCCTCATGACTTTATTGTTTTGTCTCGAGAATAAGAAGCACTGTGAAACTATTCATAAATGGGAGTAGTAATGCAACTAGTTACCAACCACCTCTGCTAATAGGTGTTAAACACATTATTTATTTTTTTCACTTAAACTGTCAGTGGTCATAATGCTGTGCTTGATTAGTTTACATTTATATTGAGAATTGGAGAACTCAAAGTTACAATTAGAAAACATATGTATTCCATTCCTAAATAAATGATATGTGTGGGAAATGGAGCTAAAGTGAACCCTTTAATCCTAATGTGTGCCAGTTTTAGTTTCAGTTCTTACTCAACAGGAAGCAGCTGTCTCCAGTGTTTATATTCTACTGTTCATATCACAGAGATGTTTGACCCTACTTCACCCTCCCAGACACGGCTATAAGAACAAGAGAGGAGTGACTATTGACTGTTTCGTCTGTCTGTCTGATGGTTTTGTCGTTCTTCAAGTGGATTGCAAACAGTTTCCATTCTCTGGCATTTGGCAGAGCTGAATCTGAGGCTGTTTTGGATATGTAGCGAGCAGACGGTCTCCCTCCCTGATCGCCTCTAACTAGTCCAGCAGCTAGACATCTGCTCTTGATTTCAGAGCTGAAAGCTCCCTGTCCATTAACAGCCATGTCTTAATCTCCCACATTAATATCTAAGCTGCACATTGGGCATTGCTTTGTCAGCGGCTTTAAAATGGCGAGCTGCTTTTACATACTCTATAGAGAATATGTGAGGAAATACAAAATGTGCTTTATGGAATATTAATTAGCTCAATTTGTTTAATAAATGCAAGATAGATACGAGCCCTGTGCCGCCTCCGCTTTATGTGCATTAATTTTAGGGAAAAGTTTGTTCTTTGACGCATATAGTGAACACCTCAAAAGAAATTATTTATTCAAAGCTGGGTGAGGAGTCAGCGTTTATGAGAAGTTTTATTAGTTTATGCAAAATGGTAAAGCAGAGCGAGATTCCAGCCCAAACATTTAGAGGTTTAGTGTCACAAACGGATGGGTGGCTCATGCAAATAGATGTATATTTGTTTTTTATGGTTTAGTCTTCCACCTTATCAGGCAGGAAACTACCTAAAAATCTGAAGCAATTCTTTTAGGTGTTTAATCAAAAAAAGGGATTTATTTCTCAGCATTATAACTGCATTCAAAAAGTGCATCTCAATAAATTAGAGTATACTTGATCAGTTTTTTTTTGTTTGCCTCAGGAATTCAAATTAAAATCTGAGAGCTATATTTCAAACATTTATTTCTGCCAATTCACTTAAGTTCAGTGCCTTAGAAAGCTGTAATATTTCATAGAACCAATAAAAGAATCCGGGGGAACACTGCTGACCTCAGTCCGACAGAACTGATACCTTCCAAAAAGAAGCTAAGGTTGTTGCTGAAGAAGCTGGCTGCTCACAGGGCACTTTACTCAAGGATATTAATGTAAATTGTGTAGAAGCAAAAATGAAGACAGGAAAAGACATGGATAACCACAATCTTAAGAGGACTGAAAAGCAAAGTCATGTGAGGAGCTTGGACTGCAGCTGGACTCAGTGCTTGGAGTTGAGACACATAGATGTATCCAGATATGTGAAGTCACTCCTGAACCAGATGGCCTCGTTTGGTCCTGGTATCAACATGTTTTTTTTTTTTGTTTGTTTTTAGAACTGTGGATTCCAGCAAATAAAACTTTTATCTAAAAATATATATATTTGAAGTATTTCAGATAGCTGTTTAAGTGCGTTAGATGAGTGGACAGCAAAGTACTTTGCTGCTTGAGCCGAGTTTCAATGTCACTCGGCACGGACTGTGTTCATATTCAGATTAATACAAGCAAGTGTCCAAGCCACTTGTGAAGGATGAAAAACGTCATCAATATGTACAAAGTGCTTTCACATCTCTATTGACCGCATCAGATAATTGGATGACTCAGGATGTTGGTGAGGAAACATCATGAGAACCTAATGTGGGCTAAGGAGAAAAAAAAACCCAAAATCCTCCATTCAAATGAAAATACATGTATAGAGAGAGTTTCCTCCCTCAGTGATGGCTCGGGGAGCCGTGTAATCTGCTGTGGTTTATCAAATCCAAACTCAGCTCAGCTGGGTACCTGGAAATTTCAGAGCACTTCATGCTTGATTCTGCTGAAAAGCTTGATAGCGCTGCTGATTTCATTTTGCAGAAGGGGTTGGTAGTGGCCCACAAAGCCAAGAATAACAATGCCTGCTTTAGTCACCATGGTTTCACTGTGATTGGCCAGCAAAGTGGCCCGAGCTAGACTTTATAGAGAATCTGTGAAGTATTTTTGATAGAACCACAGGCTGATCGCCTCCCTGCTGTGCTGCACTGATGCATTTATCCATGCAAAAGGAGCCCAGCCCAAGTGTTTAGAGCATCTACATTAAGTTGTTTAATACAGACACTGGTCTTGTGTAGAATTCAACTTATTAGTATAAATACATTTGTCACTTAGTATGTAATGAACTTGTTTAATTGAATTAGGAGTTAAAGTTTTCAAACTAAATCACTAAACTTTTTGATGACATTCAAAGTTTTTGAGTTGTAGCTGAACGCATGGTGCTTCAGTCATACTTCCAACCAGCAGTGATCAAAGATGACACTGAATGTTAAAATGTCTTCTTCTGTCTTTCTGAATCCAGGGATTCCTGTGGAGGACAGAGTGAACATTTTCATCAACAGCTTTGGCTCAATTCAGGAAACAACCATGGTGAGAATCCGCTCTGCTTCCACTGTAGTCAGATTATAATGATGATCCATACTTCTGCTGGTCAAAAAGAAGCTTTAAAACTACTCTAATGTGGGTGTCTTAGAAAGAAAGAAGTGATTCCTGACATGTTTTAGAACCGTTAGAAATAAATCATGATTGAAAAGGCAAGTTTTCAAGCCTCATTAATCTGATGGCTTAAATGCAGATAAAGAAGCGCAGTTTGAATGCTAACCACCAGATTAAACTCAAGGACGTTGCAGGGCCAACTTCTGAACAGTCGGAAACATTTAAGAACGCTTTCTAGATTCCAGAAGGCCACCTGATTTGTATGATTTCTTAAAACTGCTGGGAGAAAAGCAGTGCTTATTTATAAGGTTATTTCAAGCTTGGCAGCTCAGTAACGTACAGTTAATCCCCCATTTGGCTCAGTTCTGTGAAGTATAATTTAGATTATATTTGCAAAGTTCTTCCTTCGTGTTTCTTAAAGAATTGTTTTATCTCACATGCAGTTTTAGGAATTCAGTATTATGGAGATGGAGTTTTATAGATGACTGCAGGGAGAAAACACACATGTGCATCCTGAACAGTAGTCTTTTGTGAGATGTGATGTGCAAGTTCTTGCATTCCTGCACATTTTGATATTAACATCAGTGATGGATTGCATGCAAGCTTTCCTGATTGTGATTGATGGCTTCCCCATCTGGCAAGGAGGATGTAAAACAGGAAGAAAGAACAATAAAGTCAGGAATGGGAGGAGACATGTCGGTGCAATGTGTTTTATCACGAGGCTCAATGTGATAAAAAGAGATTTATTGTGAACGTCTCACTAAGAATAAGGTGTGAGGTATAAGCCAAAGTGCCCCAATCTACTAAATTTAGAAATAATTCAATATTTGGTTACCAATGTGATTAAAAATTACAAATAAACACATAAACTTAATAAAAGAGAGGGGGAGGAAACAAGATATTATATGTTCTACCTGCTCGTTTTCAAACAATTGGTGCAAATTTGGCACTTTGTTATATTATCCTTTTCTGTTTTTATTTTTTATTGCCTGTTTGACATGAATGAATACATACTTTTAAATGTGATTTTTAAAAATTATTTAAAGAACTAAATAAACAAATTTTTTTTCAGTATTTATTTAACCATGTGTCCCATTATGAAACCTGTGGCTCGTTAAGATTACTTCTGTCTAATTGTTGTGTTGCCAGGTTTCTCTGTTTATTAAAACAGAGCAACCAGGATAAATAGTTTATCTATTTTTTATTAAAAAATGATTGATCACTTGCTTTCTTGAGTTGTGGATCTCTCTTCATCGTGGATTTGTTGGATTTGGCAGTAGAGACGGAGTAAGACTAGTAATAAGGAAACTGAGCAGAGAGGAGTAATGTAACAGGAAATGTGAAAATATGTTTACATTTCCTGGGAGAAAGTCATGAAAATCAAAGCAACATACTGAAGTATCTACGCAAAGCAAGATGAGGGGAAGACAAAAAAAGAAAAGGACAGGTGTTGAAAATAGAAACATGAGCCAAGAAAATGGCAATGAAGGATAATAAGACCGAAGTCCCAAAGGTCTTCTCTCTCTCCGCTGGGTTTCCCAAGACGCTGAAAGTTAAGAAGGTTTGAAACGATTCATTGAGGAGAAGGAAACAACAGCTGGTCCCCTCTGCCCCCTCAATTTATCACTCTGTGGGGTGTTTGATCTCTGAAAGCCATCCCTCATCATTTACACCTTCCTCAGGCTAACCTGCAGTACACGTCTGCAGTATTTAACGCACCAATTTTCACTTGAAGATTGTGTACACCTCTGTAGAAAATGATGTTGTTGAGACAGAATAAATTGCAGCTATGTTTTTACTGCCTCCCAGCTTGAGTTTTCCTTGCTGATTACAACACACAGCCGTGTTAAATCTCCCTGGAATCGAATGTCGCACTGGCAGCTTGATACCGAGCCAGAAGGAAGATATATTTCCTTGTCTGGTTTTCAGGAAGGATAAGGTGTGGGAATTGGCTTGCATCTCAGACAGGGAAAAAAAATCCAACAGAGGCTGTTTGTGGAACTGGACAGACACTGGAGACTAAAATTGGGGCGGTGCACAAATGACAGTCTGTTTTCTAACTGTGGAGCAAATGGAAAAAAGGCTCCCATTGTAATGTTGAATATTAATGGATAGTCAGGCTGTATTTATTAAAACTGCAGTATAAAACAAACAAAAAAAATACTTTTTTGGATATTTGTTAAAACTGTCACTATATTGTAACAGAATGAGACAGATTATCTGTGAAAGGATAGTGCTGACTATCATCCTTTTGTATGTACTGCTAAATGTACTAATGACAGAGGAACAACTCACCAATGACAGCAGAAAACTGTTTATCTGCTCTCATTGGTGGCTGTTCTAACTAGCCTTAGCTTTTATGACAGGCTGCGATCAGAAAGAAGTTGTAGCTCAGCAGAAAGCATTTACACGAGCATGATTAACATCGCTAAGACCCTCCTCTCGCCACCGATTGGTTGTTTCTAGTTAGCACTGGGAGATGACATAGTGAAAGTTTCTTAAAATATGTTTTGTAAAAGTGTTTTATAAAACATTATCAACAAGTGATACTGAAATAATATAAACAAAGGTAAAATATGTTTATATTTTAAATATATATTTTTTACCAATATGTTGAAAGTTCTATGAAATTTTGACATTTCATCCATCTTCACCTTCACCTTCAAAACAGCCTAATTTAGCACAAGACCAGCAGGAATGTGGAGATTTAATCATTAAGCTCCTTAATGGCGTCAGCAGTGTTAGTGTCCTGATAACCTCTGACCTCTGGGCTTTGCAGCTTTTTACATGTCATTATGTTTGAGCTTCAGTCGTAAAAACTGGCTTTGCATCTTGGCTTGTTTTAGTTCTGCTTCAGAAAAAATTTAATAGTAGATGCACAATCAGAAGAAGGCATTTTTTAAATCAAATGTTACAAAAAAATGTTTAAAATGCTTTTATTTCAAGATGAATAAACCTCTGTGCATTGTCACAGTCATGAAGTTGTTAAACACCTTCTTGTTCAAAGCTTCAGAGCAAATGTTCCAGTTTTCTGATGTGGAAAAGTGACTCATTAGCTGAGTTATGTGTCTGAAAGTAACCAGCCTGTGTCTAGAAGAGTTTACTGGAAATGCAGCCATGTTTGAACTTGTCTGGTGTCAAACCTGACAGGATTACAGGGTGAACATCTTCCTGCGGCAGCGCTGGAATGACCCCAGGCTCAAGTTACCACAGGACTTCAAGTCAGAATCGCTCACTGTTGATCCCAAGATGTTCAAATGTCTCTGGAAGCCTGACCTGTTCTTTGCTAATGAGAAGAGTGCAAACTTTCACGATGTGACCCAAGAGAACATCCTCCTCTTCATATTCCGTAATGGAGATGTCCTCATTAGCATGAGGTACTTTTACTTACTGATTTACTTGTCTATTTGTTTGTTACATTTCCTTTTTACAATATTTTTCAAAAGGCCTTTTACAAAAAATACATCCGTAAACCAATGTTTTTTATTTATCTGTTATAACTGAGTCTGGAGGACCCAGAAACCAAAAAAACTGTTGGAAAGCTTGGCATTTGTATGGTGTTTTAAAGAGACCTGTGATGTAATTCAGTGAAAGCTTTTTAAATGCCAAAGTTTACACCAGTGTTATACAACCAAAGTTTGTATGTAGACATACAGCGAGGCAGACGAAGCTCGTCGAACTAAAATCTGCTGCTTTTCATCTCCTTCCAGGTTGTCCATCACCCTTTCTTGCCCGTTGGATCTGACCTTGTTTCCAATGGATACGCAGAGGTGTAAAATGCAACTTGAAAGCTGTACGTTTAGAAAAATACCTCACGATGTTACTTCTTATAGCCTGCAGGCACTTATATCACTCATATAGACATTATATTGATAGAATATTGTTCCTTCTTATAGCTAGACTTTCATTTTATTTTTTAACATGCATCTGTATGTTTTCATATCTGTGTATTTGCCTTTAATTTGATTTTTTAGTTGGGTACACAACAGATGACCTGCAGTTCATGTGGCAGACAGGAGATCCTGTCCAAATGGATGCTATTGCTCTTCCACAGTTTGACATCAGACAAGAAGACATTGATTATGGAAACTGCACCAAATTCTATGAAGGAACAGGTGATGGATTTATATTAACAAAGTGTTTTTCATATACAAAAAAGAGAGAAAACACATGCAGTCTGTAAACATATTCATCTGAGCTCTGTAAGTTACAAATGTCAGATTTGTCTGATTTAATAGAAATAAATTCAATAAATTCCGTATAGAAATGAAATGAAGGTGCTGCCACAAACCTTTTATTACATATTTGATCATTTTTTGCATGTCTTAGCCTGAGAGATAAGTTTGTTTTTCAGGTGAGCATCATATATCTCACATTAATGGTAGAACAAAACCGGAAATGATTATCATTATCTCTGTATTTTATGTCTGAAAACCTGGAGTTTTAATGGTTTGTAGCCTTAAAGAGTCTCTGAACAAAAAAACCCTTTATAGCCTAAAATTTGTGGAAGCAAAGTCATAATCTAAAGCTAATTGAATCATTTTTGCTACTTGTGTCTTATTTCAGATAATATTTTTGTTCAATCAGTAGATCAACAGGTTGTGGCTTTGGTAGAAGCATTGCTTTTCTTCTGAATATTGAAAGTACAGTGTGAGAAAACAACTCAGTTTCAATAAATGAATCCTTGTTTTCTTTAAAATGATGCAGTAGTTTATCAACCATTGCATGTAAGGCTGAACTTCCTTACTGATTTCCTACTGACAGGCCCTGCTCCAGTTGAGTCAGGTTTTTACCTGGTTACCATGGCTACCTATAAAGATTGTCTCTGCGTTCAGCTGGTTTGAGCCTGCTTCACGACCCTGTCAGGCTTTATGTAAAAGATGGAGAGAATCCTGAGTTTTTAAAACATTACTTCAGCTCAACCATTCCCACTGGACCAACCAGAGGGTCTCCTTAATTCAGCCTCGTAGCTCCGAGGCTAAAAGACACAGATAAAGTAGAAGATTTGAGACAGCATCTCCCTTTTAATGACCAATGTACATTTAATGGATAGAATAGTTCATAATGCTGTGTATTATTTACACAATTGGATCTTTTTAAAGTTACAAATGTCAAAATGGACTAAAATTGTGATTTAATTTACAGATATGTCCCATTATGAAAGCTGTCAGTTTTTACATAAGGATCACCTTTATTTTCTGAGGTCCCAGTCTGAACGATACTCTCTGCCTCGCTTCACTGTTTACTATGCATTTTTAAATCATTATGTCTCTTATGTTTCAATGAAGTCCTTGTGATGTTTGGGTTTTCTTCTTCCTCATGTAGGGTATTACACTTGTGTAGAGGTTATCTTCACCCTACGGAGACAAGTTGGCTTCTACATGATGGGTGTTTATGCCCCCACGCTGCTCATAGTGGTTCTTTCCTGGCTGTCTTTCTGGATCAACCCTGATGCGAGTGCTGCAAGGGTTCCTTTGGGTAAGACTAATTTTACCAACTATAACATATTCCACTTCTATTTACAAGGACATAAACACTGCAAGCACCCTTCCTGCTCTTTTAGCTAGTGTTACTGCAGTGAGAAGGCATTCACAGGTCCACCTCAGTAATAAATCATCAAAAAGTCATATTGGTTCTTTAATTCGGTGTAAAAAATGAAGCATAATATTATAGAAACTCATAAAACATTGGAGGTATTAATCTGGACTTCCTTTGCATTAGCTGTAGTCATCAAACCTAAAAGCAGGAAATGCTCCCTATATGTAATGACTCATTATGAAATTAATTAAAGTTTTTGAATTTTATTACTGATACAAATCAACGTTCTGATGAGATTGGCCAGTATATTCTGAATGAGTTTACTGTTCAAATCTTCATTTAGGAGGAATGTTATGAAGAGAAACAGACACATAAACAGAAAGCACTCTAAAGGTTTCAGGGATTACTCACACTGTAACCTCCAATCATTACCATCATGACATCATCAGTCACTTTGACACCGTGAAGAACTTTGCGTGTGAAGCATGGCTCCCTGTCCAGTGTTTGTGGTGAATAATAAATCACTAAATGTGGCTGTAATTGACAGAGGGGGCCCACTCAGTGATGCATTTATCTAGACTAGTCTTAAAAACAAATGATTTCACATCTGAAGTGCAATAATAATCATTATTTATTTATTTGTTAGGATGAATTTAAATAAATAAATTATTTTTTCTTTGGCTTTTGACACAGCTTGAGGTGTTGGCTTTAATGTTTTGTTGCTTTGTTTTTGGTTTTATGTCTGTTTTATTTGCTTTAGTGTACAACAGTGTTGTTTTAAAGTGCATCACAAATGAAATTATATTGTAAATGACAGCCAGGAGTTCCTATGCTTTGTACTAAATTTAAATTATGATACATTTTAATACCGAATCAAAAAAGAAAGAGCAGTGACCAGGATGATGGAGAATATACACAGGTAAAATTAGATTTCAACTGAATTATTCAGGATTTTTTGGTCATTCGCCTGTTTTTAAAATGAAATCAATAATTTCTCAGGTTTGACTGATCAGCACTTCAAACTGTTTGTGTAAATCAGAAACCTCCTGGCGCCAGAAGTCTTGTCCCCTGCTAAAAGACAGTGCAGGCTTGGGACATGTCAATGTCTGTTGAGCAGATGGATATTAGTCCTAAGTGTGTAAAACAATAGATTTCTACATGTATCAATAATCTCTCATTCATATAGTGACATGCAATAACTAAATGATGCTTTTGGATCAGTTCATCTGCAGAATCCTCCTGCAGAACTTGGATCAAATAGATAACTTGGCTTTGTTAGTGTGATAAATTCTCTAAATTTTTCATAATTTTTTTTCTCATCCTGAAAATATCTTGAGGGAAGCCAAGTGTGTGGGCCTCCTCTACATAATTTGACTAATAAGATCAAAACACATACTGAAAGCAACTTTTACTCAGAGAAAATAATTAAATACACATTCTGTTCTTGAATTTAAGAAGAAAATCAATTGGTGACCTTCTTCACATTTTCATCTAAACCATCTGCTGAAGTCTTGTTAGAAAGGTGTGAAATATTTTGAGCACATAGGAGAGCAAATGAGTTTCATTTTGATCTTGCACTAAACTGTCAAATAAAGCATTTTCCAGCCAACATTTTAATGCATTTGTTGATATTTTACACCAGTAAGGAGAGCACCTGTCATACAGATTCCTCCTTTTGTTTTTGATAGAGAAAATGCTGCTGAGAGAATGACTGGTTAGCCTTAATGTTGTGACCTGGTTTCATCTACAATTTATACAATCATACACAAAGCATATTTCTATCGTGACAAAACAGAGAGCATCATGACTCGGTGAACACAGTTTATTATTTATCAGATATTTAATAACTCAAACTGATGGGTGTGGTAAGAGAGAAGCTTGATTCTGAAATAAAGGAAAAATTGGATGCTAACAGGAAGTGCACCCTTAAATCAGGGAGGATCTGTTAGAACGAGAATGGTGGAGATGGTTTTATACTGCTCTGACTGCTGGAACCAACATGGAGTGAAATGCAATCATGTAGGCTCATGATGCAACCTCATATAACACAGATCAAAGATTAAACAGGTAAATCTTAAAATACTAAGAGGAACAAGACTGGAAAACATGATCATTCCAGAGCAAACAATTCAGATTATTTTTGCTTTATAAACAGTGTAAGTAAACAGTAAACCACTAAAGTGTTTTCAATTCAGGTTTGGACCTCTGATCTGATTTGATTTGGGTTTCAAATCTGCCTAAAACATCTACAGTAAAAATATAATCACTGCAGATATGAAAATGTAAAAAAAATGCATTTTCACAGATTATATGTAATTAACAGGATTTTTAATGTTTAATTTGATATTTGTGTCAATGTTATTTTTTTTATTAAAAGTCAAACAAGAAAAAGATGAAATCACAGCAGTATACACTTTAAAAAGCAAGGAATTAAAACACCATAAACTTCATTTAAGTACAAAAGAGAAATATATTTTAAGAGAACATAGAATAAAATAATTTAAGAATTTAAAGATTAACAATTACACTCTTCTGTT
This sequence comes from Xiphophorus maculatus, assembly GCF_002775205.1. Lineage (NCBI taxonomy): Eukaryota > Metazoa > Chordata > Actinopteri > Cyprinodontiformes > Poeciliidae > Xiphophorus > Xiphophorus maculatus. The sequence continues at coordinate 2,576,990 of NC_036465.1, forward strand.
ATAGAGTTTTTAAGACAAGTTTTAGATTCATTCATGGGAATAAGTTGCTGGAGTCTTAATGGCTTCTGCAAATTATTCTAGAACCAGGGTGAAGGATTAAAAAAATAAATAAATAAACTTTTTTATTCTGATCAGATGTGATGATCAGGTTTTGTGTTCACTAAATACCAGAGACATGAGACGAAGCAAAGATGGGGGTAGCTTGGCAGGGCAGCCTTAGAAGTAAATACAAGGCAGTGTTGGACATGTTTAAAGACATATTTCAAATATATATATAGTTTCCAGGAATTTTCTGCTTGTAAAGAAGGCTGGCCTGAGAAGTTTGAGATATGCTTCCTAATACATGATCCTATCTTTCCAAAGTATATCCACTACAGCCTGGCAATAGCTATAAAAACATATTTACTCCTCTTCCACACCATAGCCCACATATAATAAGTCCGTATCATCCTCATATGTCAGTATCACCCTCATATATTATTGCCTATTACCCTTGTGTGTCTGCACAGGACTGCCTGGATAAGAAAATCCATTGTTATCCCACCTCATTCATCCACTGCCTCCTTTTTGCTCCATCTTCATTCCAGCTGTTTATCACCACTTTCATTCCTTCATCACTTCAAACCTTCCTGGAGGCCTGCTCTGACTTCTCTGTGAATAAGATGGTTCCAGGTCAGTCAGCACCCTGATGTGTTTGTGGGTTTGTATTCCTGCTCATTTTTGTGTCAAATTACATGCACAAAGAGGACAAACTTACTGGATCCGGTATAAATATGTATAGTATAAAAATTCTTAAAATAGTCTGTACTGCGGCAAGATAGGAACACACTGTAAAAATGTCAAAAAATAAAAACTTTTGGTGAAGTTTTGGGCCATTATTCATAATTCTACACAGCATGTTTTTCATTTATGATGGTACGACAAAAAATATCTGTCATTACACCCAAATAATATGTTGAAATTGTTGGTTAATGGTAGTCATGGAGATTTGGTGACAACACTGTGCCTCTTTTTGCTGCAGTTCTCCAACAGTGAACCATGCATCCAACAATAGTTTTGTTAAACACTGTTATCTTTTCCTACGTTGAATGAATGTAATTAATTTAAACATTGGATTTCTTTGCATTTTGAGTGTGGGATTATTTTGGATCAATTAACAGTGAATTTGTTTTGAGACATTTTTTCAGCATCTTTTCTGGGGGTGTCCACATCTATGTGTTGTTTATCAGACCTTTGTTGCAAGCTTCTCTTTGGTTGAATGATCTTAATTAAGTCTGAGAGCAGCAGCTATTAATCATTTGAATGTACTAAAAGTTACTGTAAAGGCACATTAGCAGCAAAAAGTGAGATGTTAAGAAAAGAAGTCTGCAGAGCCTTTCATTGACGTTGGAATAACCTCTTAACGTTGGTCGTAATTGCTGTTTCCACTTCGGCCCAGAAGATTTGCTGCTATTTAGGGGAGATCACTAACCTGTAATGATGTAAGCTTTGAGAGATAAAAACTCTTTGGAATTACGTACTCATTAGAGGCTGTCTGTGCTTTTAACAAAAGGAAAACAAATCAGCTTTGAATGCTGATTTCATTGATGTTCTCAGAAACCTTTTGTACCCGTTTGATTAGAGCTTTTTGTGCTGACAGGAAGGATGTTTTTAATTTTTCTTCACAGATAATTGACTTCAAATGGTTCCTGAGTGGAAACAAACATCAAGTCTCTATCATTCTACATGTCCTATTTTATGTTATAACAATGGGAGCATTTGTTTTTTAATACTTTCCATCTGAAGAGCCAGTCGTTCCTGTAATCTTTGAAAGATTAATTGTTTAACCTTAATTGTTATCCAGATTTTTGGAAGTGGATTTTATTTTCTGATATCTTTTTTTTGATTGTCTGTCAAGTGGTTGCATCACAGCTTATTATAGAGCCTGTGCAAAAAAATAAAAGGTTAAGTCAAGGACAGAAGGAGTATGAGGCCTAAACATGATCAGTGATGAACTGTTATCTGACTGTAATGTATTTTAGAAATACAGAAAGTGCAGCAAATGTGTGACAAAGTACCTGAGAAATGCATTATCTATCCTCTGATTCACTCATTATGCGGTTTTGTGAAAAACTACTTTCTCCCTTACAGATTCCCACCCAGCAATGTGTCTTGGTGATACTTTCTCCTTCTGGTTTTTGCTTTTTTACAGTGAGATATTTAACCATTGAAAAAAATGTCCATATCAGATGATAACTGCAGTTGGTATTAAATGAAAAGATACTATCTACTATCTAAGCTTAGTGGCAGGTTGTGCCACCTTTAGTATTTGGAGTATCTACATCTTTTACATCATTGTAGAGGAATGTTGACTCACTGATCTTTGCAGAATTGTTTTAAATCAGCCAAAGCTCTACATGATGCAGCAGCCTCTTAGATGTAAGTCTGCAGTTTGACCAAATCACTCGATCTGTTTCTTTAGGAATCCAAAGATGAACCTGCTTGTATGCTTTAGATTATTGCATTTGAAGTGCTCTGATCGTGAAAATATTTTGTATGCTGGTCATCAATGGGGTGAAAGTCACAGTGTCCTGCTGCGTCACGGTAGGGTCTGTGTCTTCTGTCACATCACTGTTGAAACAACTATTCTCCTTTATCAGTGTATGAGTTGTGGTGGCAGAATTTTCCAACATATTTCCAGTCATTGTTTGACCTTATTGATATGAATAAATATCTGTTTATATTGTTTCTATCCAGTACATCATAATAATGTAACTATTACCTTCCTTCTAAAGAGAGTTATTCTTCATTTTCATGCACATTTCTGACTGACAAGGTCATCTGTGCTCCCCGGTATGCAGGGATCCTCTCGGTGCTCTCCCTGTCTTCTGAATGCACCTCGTTAGCTTCAGAGCTGCCCAAAGTGTCCTACGTCAAGGCTATTGACATCTGGCTCATTGCATGCCTGCTGTTCGGCTTTGCCTCGCTGGTGGAGTACGCTGTGGTTCAAGTGATGCTCAACAGCCCAAAGCACATTGAGGCAGAGAAGGCCAAGATAGCTTCCAAGGAGAAGGCTGCAGGGAAGAGTCCTGGTGTGAGGAACAACACCATCAACGGGACCGGAGGGACGCCTCTGCACGTCAGCACCTTGCACGTTAGTGGCTGGCTTTGATACCATAAGAGAGTGTGTTAGAAAAGCATTAAGATATAACCACTAACAATTTTTATTTTTAAACCCTAGAATTAAGGCTTTTTAAAACATTTATCTCACAATTCTGGTTTAATTTGAAAGTCTGAAGTTGTATTTCTTTTAGTTGTGAGATCTTGAAGTGATTGGAAATTACAATATTATGTACATTTTTGCAGAAATCAAGATCTTCAAAATTAATTCTGCAAACTACAAACCTGAAATACCCTCAGATCGCTTTCCATTTTAATATCAAATTTCATGCAGACGCCCACACTCAGTAACATACAGTCAAATGAAGCCCAGACTGCAGATCCGACACCTTCAAGCTGTTTTGTTGCAAAGATCAAATCTAAATGCAAATCAGGAAAATATATTCATTAAAATGTTTTTGTCCCAATGCAAATAACTGTGGGGTCAAAGTGCAGCTTGAACATTTGTAGCAGTTTCCTTAGAAATCCACAACATTGATGTACAGAAATGATTTTACATCAGGGTCTGCGTCGCAGCGTTACTCCTTTGAGGTTGAAGTCTGTTTTCTCATGAAACGGAAATTAAAATAACAAAGCTTTAATTATTTTAATGACTTCAGTCTGATTAGATCCTGTCCACCCTGCAGGCTGTCAGCAAAGCAAAAAGGATTTCTTTCAGGTGACCTCAACCTAAAAAAACAGTTTCGTAAAATAGCAGGGGTTAAAAGACCCCTGTGATTAGGTAATGTTATGGAGAACAAAGAAAGTCTTTTTGTTGACTCCAAACATTCATGTTCTCTTAAAATAGCAGCAGGTGATTTATCAGTGGGAGGTTTGTCCAAGTTTCCTGATCAAGCGGCTCATTTACTGCATTCTCAAAGTGTTTGCAGTCGAGTCAAAACATTTTTAAAAGCCTCAGATAAATGATTCCTTCAGTTTCTGGAGCAATGCGGTATAGATGTTGGATAATAGCTGGAGTTTATACACAGATTATTGTGTAGTTGGCAAATGCTAGCCCAACATTTAGTAATACCAATTAATTCACATATTTATTAGAACAAATGCATAATTGTACCTATTACGAGTAAACTTTTCAGAATCACAAGCTAACAGAATGCTTTGTACCGACTAAATAAACTGAGGGCTTGTTTAGGACTTTGGGTCAATGCATGGAGTCACTAACCACTAACTTGTTTTTTGCCATTGAAGTCACAAAAAGCTTCTGCCTCCTTCTATCGCCTGCCATTTGTTGTATCTTTTGTTCCTATAGTAATGTGATGTGAAAATGGTTAAAACAGTTTTCTCAATCACTTTACTGGTGATGGAACATCGGAGTTTGGCTTGTAATTCTGCAATAGTGAGTTGTCCAGATGGTTCTTTTTCAGCAGTTGTTTCATAACCTGTTATGTTTCAGAGAAAAAATGAAAAAGTGCAACATCTCTATATCATACAGAATAATATGTTTTTCTTTTTGTCTCTTGCTGTCTCTCAGGTGGGTGAGACCCGCTGTAAAAAGGTGTGCACATCCAAATCAGACCTGCGGACCAACGACTTCAGCATCGTGGGATCTCTCCCACGGGACTTTGAACTGTCAAACTTTGACTGCTACGGGAAACCGATTGACACCGGCTCTGCTCTCGGTAAATCCCAGGCAAAGAACAAGAAACCGCCTCCTCCAAAACCAGTCATCCCCTCCGCTGCCAAAAGAGTCGACCTGTACTCCAGAGCCCTGTTCCCTTTCTCTTTTCTCTTCTTTAATGTGATTTACTGGTCCATATACTTGTGATTATCTGGAATTATTATCCCAATGCGATAGTTTCATGAGTTCTTTATTGACTGGCTTGTATAAAAAAAGACTTGTGTTTCCAATTGAGAAGTGAGAAATGGGAACCTGGCCCCTACAGAACTGGTGCTGTGAAGGAAGTAAAAATACTATTTGAATGCTATTTCTATATGAGATATAAAAAGTTATTTTATTTTTTTTTAGAATAAAGATAAAGAATCTTATAAGTTTGCTTTATGCATTGAATTATACTTAAAGGATGATTGCTGAAATAAAATAGTCTTGGTGAAACAGAATTTTTAAGAGGGGAACTGAAAATTCAAAGCTGATTTGCTAATCACGGTTTTATTTCTCTCTGCTTTGTTTATGTAAAGTTTATTGGTTAAAGCATTTTATTTTAGCTTCATTGCAAAGTGTTGCATTGTAATTATCTTGCATGTTATAAATATTGCATGTATATGAAGAGAAAATCTAAAAAGATATATCAAATGTTTATGAAATAATATTCCAATGATTTACTTTTGAGAAAATTTGTGGATATGTGAAGCACTCTTTCCTGCCAGATGGTCATGTGACACTGCCACTCCTACAACTAATACAACACTTGACTCATCCAACCTGTAGCCTGTGTAAACGGGTCACTACTGAGCTGTGACCATATATTTGTGCAATTTTCAAGCAAAGAAAATAAATGATCAAATGACTTTCCACCATTTGATGTTATTAAAAATAAGAACAAGAAACTTGGCTGTGGGTCTCATTAATAAATAATTGTAGAACACCTTACGTTGGCACAAGTAAGGGAAGACAATGTACTTTACATCAGAACAAATAGACCAAACAATGCCAAAAACACAAGTATCCATTAGCTCCTGCTGTAGTGCGTTAATACATATTGAGATATATTTAGTGTTTGAAGTTTTGAAATAGGCAGATATAAGTGTTTTATAGGGGGGCTCAAGTATTTGCAGGCTTCGGCTACTAATGGGAGGTTGTATTCTCTAACTGTTGTGAATATGTCCAAAGTATGTAAATACAAAGTAAAAACAGTCAAATCTACATCAAATTCCAATAACCAATTTGAATGATAACAGTAACAGTGTCAAATAACATAAAGTAAAATAAAATTATAGACACAATGAGTTGAGTTAAAAACTAAGACTAAATTATGTGAATCACTGAAACGCTGTTCTCCAGATAAGGGGAATAATAGTTTATTTCTCTCTTCATGTTCTGCATGTTTGTCCATTTATCTCTCCATATCTTTCAGCACAACCGCTGCTTGACCTCTGATAATTTGCCAAATCATTTATTTTGCAAACCTTAAGAAATCATTCCTGATTATCAGTGTGAAGCTTCACATATGAAACTCATTTCTAGCCTAATGAGCCAAAATAGATGCTGACTTTCTGTCAAAGCACAAAGTGTCTATTTATGAATATTGAAGTAATTTAGTCAAAGTCTGATCAGTGATGAAAAAAAGAAAATAAAAAGCTCAATATTATAATCTGTTTTTCTTTTATGGATTGGTTTGAAATGAGAAAACAAGACTTGTATCTCTCTCTGCAGCTGCCATGGTTACAGACAGCGAGGAGAATTTTTGTCTGACTGGCCAATAATCACACAGGGACACAAAATAGAAGTTCCATGAAGGCGAGAATCATTTTGGAGAAAAGGTGTCTATAATCAAAGAGGAAACATGCGTCATACTGACAAGTGTATGTTATGCAGATCTGCGAAATTCAAATCAATTGGTGGTTATTTTTGACTGCTCTAAACACTTGAGGTCTGACTCAGACGCTAACAACAAAGAATTTGCATTGCAGTGCCCCCCTATGGCGACATTCATGCAGCGATGAAGATAGAAAATGTTGTCCTGGGATTTTAGCAGATGTGACGTCTGCTTAACAAGTTCTTCTTTACGGAGCTTAGAACTCGAAGGCAAATCTAATGGTGAGGTTTTCTTGTAGTGATTCTGAATATTAATGAAAGTTATTGAAAAACACAAAGCTATCTAAGGAGGTGAGTAAATTGTTATCTTTAATGTTCCCTCTCAGGTTTTAACATGACAAACTGTTTTATGTTATGAATATTTTGTGATTAGTGATGGTGAGGAGCAATGTGATTACATTTGCAGCATCATAATTAAAAATCAGTAACAGGTATGACTCATGATGGCATGTGCGCGCGCGGGGTGTGTGTGCGTTTGTGTGTGTGTGTGTGTGTGTGCTCCACCCACACACCACAGCACCCTGCTAGTGCCACAGTGCAGTAACCTATATCAAACAGGTTCTTTCTAATCCAACCAGACCTCTCACCAGGCTCCCACCCAACTCACCGAGAAAAGCACCATGACAGTCAAAGCGATGATTAGTGAAGGCGCTGTGGGGGAGGACGTGCTACTGGGCTCACTGCAGGCCCATTTATGGTGGACAAGGTCCACACATCAATGTTGTGAATAATTTCCCTGACTTATTTTCCTCTGAATATAAAATGTGGATTTGAGTACAAAAATTATAAATTTTACAACAACCTGTAATGCTTATGGGAAATAATGGCCCTAGCGGTTTTATTCACACTTCGTTAGAAAATTGTGATTTTCTTTATCTACTTTATTAAAGAAAATTTTATTTTGAGATCTTGTGAGCACATGAGGATCTTTGTACATTTTTCAAATTAAACAAAATTACTCAAATGATAAAAATTTCATAATCATCCAGAAGCTCCTGATAGTCTTCATCTCTCTCAAACTTTTTCACATTTGATCACCTCAAACCACATGTTTTTAATTGTGATTTTATCTGATACAACACAAAGTGCATGACTGAAATGAAAATGCAGTTCTAAACAGCATTCAACATTTTTACGAATCAAATCAAAATCTGAAAAGTGACTCATGCATTTGTATTGTTTTATGATTGTGGGTGTAGCTGTGAAACACTTTGATCGGCTGACGTGGCTTTTATATGTGCTAAATAAATAAATTTGACATTGACAAGTGTTTTAGGTTCAGCTGAACCAGTTTTTTCACTCGATATTGACAGGTGACTAACATTTTTTTAAATTAGCTACAAAATATTATAGAACAAGTTAGAGAAAAACAGGAAAGCATCCAACTAACTGCAAGCTAATCGTGACAGAAACACACATAACTTTATTTAAAGGGTATCAGATTAAAAGGAGACTGAATATGTATGTATGCACAAAACACCTTTTAGATTATTGTTTGTAAAAAACATATGAAAACTATGTTTCCTCTGCTTGACACTCCACAACAGTGTCAAGAAGACACTGTGTTGCTTGTGTTGCTCTATCAAATAAAATACACTAAAGTTTGTGGTAAAATGACAAGATGTGAAAACATTTATGTGACATTTACCAAGCTGTTTACTGCTAAAAGTATTCAATAATTGTGGCCTTACTATTGCAGTGAATGAAGAATTGTGCCTCAAGTTCTAAGACAATAACTATGTGACAACATCACTCTGGCTAACAATGGAAAACATCTTCTGGTTGCCTGTTACTTAACCCACTAGTGGTGTGTCATTGTATTCATCAAGGCTCTCCGTATCGTTCTACTTGTGGGACAGTTATCTTAATCTTCCATTTTCATGTGTGCTAAGTGAACCAAAGGCTTTACATTTGGGACAGTATTGAAGCAATTTTGCAGGTTTTGTCTCATCGCTTGATTGGAAATCATATCAGGAAATTCACATCTCTTCCTTTGCAGTACTAATCATATCAAGAACATGGCAGACTTGTATTTCAGGCACGGAACAAAATGAATTTCTAAATCAGACATGAGAATGTTTTTAAGGCTGAGGTCTTAAATTCATAAATGTAGAAACACGTTTTGCCAACAGCAAAACCACATTCCTGCTGAAAAACCAGGACTGAAATCATGAGGTCATGGCCTCAGAAAACCAGAAAACCACAATGCTGTCAGTTCAAAGTGTATAAACATCAAAAATTCAAGAACTCATCCTTCAAGAAGGCAGATGAACATCTACAAACCACAACTTAGCAACAAAGTAAAAGATTTAAACATTGACTGAAACTCAGCTGGCACTCAGTTTTTTTTTTTTCTTTTACTTTAGAGGAAACATGTCAACACTTAAATCATTTTTGTTTCTCACCAGAAATGACCTGAAGAATTTTTTTTAGTTTGAATTTAATGTTTTTAAAATAATTTGAATGAACTTTGCTGAAAAAATCAATTAGACTATTTCAGTCTAATTGATTGGGAATAATGGGAATAATTATTATTTATTCCCATTATTCTCAATGGGAATAAATAAAACCCATTGAGAATAACATTGATCAGTTGCAGGAATAAAATCATGTTAAAGTAAAAGCATAATCACTTGTCACATCCCTTATTCTTGTGTTTGCCCATCAAACAACAGGGTTTGGTTGATGTGCTATTCACTGAATGCATTTCAAGAAAAGAGCTTCAGGTAAATAAGAAACCTGAAAGTTTAAACACTCATTTTTAGATTCTGATGATGAATCTGCATCAAAATGTATTTGATTCACACCTCATTGTTGTGAGTTAGTTATGTGAACTGACACAGAAAGTTTCGTTATGACATACTGCCATTTTGGCTCGAAAAAAGTAATGTGGGCCTTCAAGATTTATCACCGTTAAATTATATTACAGGCTGCATATTTAGAACACCTGTGAATGCACTGTAAGATAATCAAAGTGAAATTGTTTTTCTGTGTAATAGCAGGAACTCCAAAAGAGTGAATCAAAGCATGCTAAACCTTCAGAAAAGGTTAAAGGGCAAAGAGTTTGCTTTCTTTTTCTGCTAAGAGGAGCATAAGCCTCAGAGAGAGAGAGTTTCTATAAAGGAGAGAGAAAAAGAACCCAAAACGTCACAGCAGAGAGGATCTTCAGCAACCCGTTTTCATATAACAAACTATAGAAGCCATTTTCATATGGTTTAAGATAGTGGTTCCAAACGTTTGGGTGGGCACACTTCTGTAGGTAAATCAACAAAATCAAAACTCCTGAGATCATCACTAGAAATGCTGTCAGGTTAGAAAACCTGTTTTCAATAAATAGTATTTCCAAAAAGCATTGGTGTATGTACACTGTGATAATGTATTATTATTTTTTATTTTTTTTACTGTGATTACAATCATCACCCAGCAATGTGTCTTGGTGATCCTGAAAGGGTCTTTGTTCTTCTGCAAGGTGAATGTCATCCATAGTTTGGAGACTTTTACATCCTCTAACAACTTATTCATGTTTGTCTCATATTTTTCATCCATAATTCCATCAACTTTGACCACCTTTGTAGGTTGCAGCTGTCATAGTGTTTACATTTTCTGAAAACTGACTAAACAATGTTTTACAAAATACTCAAAGGTTTGGATATTGTTTTATTCTTGTTCCAGGTTTTTCAACAACTTCATCCCTGACCTGTCTCCTTTATTTCTTGGTTTTTGTTTTTGTTAATGTTTTCTAACAAACATTTGATATCTTTATAACTGCATTTACACTGACATGATTCACACAATAAAGGATCTTTTTAATAAATTACTTTTGCAGTTGGTTGCACTAGGCTTTGTTTAGGAGCACTAGGGTGAACATAGCCAAAAACAAATGCAATCAATGTTCCTTTATATTGTGTCTACAAGCTACATTGTGCTGGTCTCTCTAATAAAATTCCAATAAAACACATTAAAATTTGGGGCTGCAATGCAACAAAACGCAAAAAACAAAGAATATGAAACTCAGGATTTTGCGGTGATGTATTCTAAAAATTACTTATTAAATGTTTTGAATCAATATTCATGAAAACTGGCCATAATAAAACTATTTTGTTGCATGCTAAACTCATCCTTTCCTCAGACTTTCTGTGATCCACTCAACAGGAGCCTCACTTTTGTATGTAATGTGCTGTCCAAGGTGCTGAAATCTGACAAAACGTTTCTGTTTGGCCATTAATGGCCAGCAGCTGCATTAGTTTGTTTCCAGATAGAATACAGACATGATTAATGTGAATCTCTTGGTTCACACTGAGGGTTACATTATATAAAACCACAACAGAAAATTGGCACTTGTTTTCTGATGGCTGTCAGGGACACTTTGCCTCACCTAGAATAAGTATAATGGCACTTTGGGGCAGATATAGAAATTTGAAAAGGATTGGTACGCAAAGGTGAAGATAGATTAAAGTTAAAGAGGTGATTTATTTGATAGCTATCCCTGACATGTGCAACAACCCGCTTGTTGCACAGAGCTGCTTGCGCTATTTTCCACTCTCCCTCCGCCCCTTCCGTCCTGTCACAGTTTCAGACACGCCCCTAACCACGCCCAGTTTTCCCCTGAGCTCACCTGATTGGTCCGCTATTCAGGCTGGTTCTTTTCCGGTTTGTAACGTTGGCAGGTTCCCTCCAGAAATAGAATTTAATGGATGTAAGGTAATGTTGCTACACACTCGTGTAGCAGTAGGTGGCGGTATGCATATGAAAGTTGCTTGTGATCTCCCATGATAGAAAAGAAGAAGAACTTTCCCTCCAAACTCAAACCGGGTGTTAGGAAACACCGCCGCCCGCCACCATTCCGCCCGCGCTGCCGCCCCTAACAGGAACTATTACCGTAAAAACCAAGACTGTTCAAACCCTGGCCTGTTCCTAATAGCATCACTGTCATGCTGAGAAGCTAAAATCGTCCTGGACCGATAAAAACAAACAAACAAAAAACAAACAAACAAACAAAAAAACGTCTACTTATTTGTGCCAGACTTTCCGACGTGGCAAGCCGGAAGTCTTGAAAGCGTGTGACGTCACCGAGTTAAAAGTTACTCGTAAGTCATAAATTCAATATAATTTGTGCTCCATAATGAAATTAAACGGTTGTATTTGTCCAGTGCAGATGAAAAGAATGGATTTCTGGTTCTGCTATTTGTGAGACTAACAGTGACCTGTAAGTCTATTCATCATTTGTTTGTGTGTGGTATTAGTAATTGTGAGCATTTAAATAGTATATGGGGCTTATTTATATTGTGTTCTGTTTATTCATGTTGCTGTAGGGTAAAAAAATAAATAAATCAAAATCTTTGCCTGCATATGAACTTTGGAAAAGAATTATGGACACTTTTTTGTAGAGAAGGGATTTGTGCTTATTTTGCTTATCGACATTTAAAAATACAAAACTAAGAAAAAAATGTAATTACGATGAATTATTTTTTTGTTTTTGTTTGTAAAGAAAAATGCTTTTTGTCATTAACTGTACTAAATGGTCAACACCTTTTGAAGTGTCCTTCTGTGATCAGTTACAAAAAGTACAAAAGTAAAATAACTTTGCAAATCCTAGTTGTCAGGAGGAGTCCTTGGCTGGCACCCCGTTAAAAAATAAATAACCTTGTAAACTGTCACATTGTGAGACAAAGTTTTCTTGAAATGCACACCTTGTATTAAAGGGGTTTGGATTTTCAAAATAGAAGTAATGTCAGAATAGATACAAAAAGCAGTTTTGAAATATTGTTTTAACAGGTGACTGTAAAAAGCTGACGAAACCAAATTGTTTCAACAAGAAGAAGGATTTGCTGCACTTGTTAAAACAATTTTTGGAAGGGTGAATTCAGCTTCACTAGCCGTGTTCAGGCCTGGTTACTGTCAGACCAGTAGCATGAAGAAATCACTTTAATATGACCTTCTGTAACTGACAGCATAAACGGAGCATAAAAAGGACATCTGGCCATTGGTTTGTGATCTTAAGCTCAGTGAACTGGGCTTATATAGAAGGACAGCAAGTCTACTTTTCACTGCCTAAAACAATTAAGGTTTTGAGGTGACAAAGTCAAAAGTTAGATTAAAATCTGTTTGAGATGCTCTAGCTTTTTGTTGGTTCTCATTTGAAAACCCTCCAACGTGGCTGAATTAAGATGATTCTGCAAAAAACAGTGGGTCAAAATTTCTCCACAGCAATTGTCATTTGTAAATACTTGATGGCAGTTGTTGCTGTGGCTCAACCAGTTAGCAGGGCATTGAATTCCATAATAAGGCTCGGGTAGGTTAACACTGAACAGCCACTGTGACAAGAGCAGTCTCAGTACTGTGTTGAGCTCATAACTGGACTGAAAGCTGTCAGTGTTCAGAGGCGTCAGCAGAAATGCAGACTGGAAGAACCACAATGCTGCTGTTTTTGGGTTCAGCGCAGCATTCAACACTGTTGACCATGGATTATTACTGGAGCGACTGAAGAACTGGGTTGAACTTTCTGGTACAGTAGTCAACTGGTTTGAGTCCAGAGCAGGGCTGTCATGATAGTGGGGTGTTTGGATTTTGGTTTTCTTCTGTTTGCATTTTGCCAGTTTCCTTCTTTATTTACTTTCGTATTTTCTGAATTCATTGTTGCTCAAAAGTCTTGCCATATTTAGTTTATTACTATTGCTGTATAGGTTGGTTCCTTTCTTAGTGAGTCTAAATGTTTTCTTTATTGTGTTCTGCATTTAAATTTAGTTTTCATAGATTAGTGCTAGCCTTCTCTTGGTTTATAGTTTGTCCTTTTTGGCTTCTCTTGTGTTCATTGTTCATGTTTCCTCATTATGCTTGCTTGGCTTCTCTCACAGCTGCACCCCATTTTCATTCAACCACTTGTGTCTTGTCAGTAATCAAGCTTTATGTCTCGTTTGCCTCCTGTGGTTTTGTAAGTCTCCATTTTATTCATCATTAAAATTCTCAGTTGTCTTCCAGCCAGTTTCCACACTTAGATCCTATAACATGCAAGAACTTGTTTGTGTCAGTGGGTAACTTTTGGCATTGGCAAATAAAAAAAAAGAAGAAAAATCACATGTTGAGTTTCCCAAAGTTCCTTCCTGGGATTCTTCTTATTTAATATTGACATGCTTCTGCTAGATAAGATTATAGCAAATAACATAAGTTACTGGGCTGCACAATGGAGCAGCAAGAAGGTCCTGGGTTTGAATCTCAGCCTGGGGTCTTTCTGGAGTTTGCATGTTCTCCCTGTGCATGCGGCTTCCTCCCACAATCCAAAAACATGGCTGTCAGGTTGATTGGTCTCCATAAATTCTCCTTAGGTGTGAGTGTGTGATGCACTGATGACCTGTCCAGGGTGTACCTCACCTGTTGACCGCTTGAAGATAGGCACCAACACCCCTCACAACCCCAGGAGGGATAAGTGCGGTTATGATTTGCAAAAATCACGGATGATTTTTGCAAATTAAGCATGGTTTGCTTGCATGGATGTGCCATAACTGTTTTTAATTAGAATAAAAAGGAAAAAAACTGAAGCTATTATCTTTGGACTAAAGGAGGAACGATCAACAGTCAGCAAACTGCTGATTACAACTGGAAACTGGTAATCAGGCCTGAAATTTGAGTATAATGATGGACTCGGATTCATCATTATATAAAGTTCTTTTATATGAACTTTCAGACATGAAATTACAAAGTCGGTCTTCTATCAATTAATTCTGGCTCCCAGTAGGCCAGAGAATAGATTTTGAAATACTTCTGTCAGTGTAGAAATCACTGATTGGCTGAACAAAAAATACTGTGGTGTTTTGTGTGATTTTGTGTGAAAACAAAATCAGTTGTGATTTTGTTTTCACACCTCTGCATGTTGCAAATAACTGCAAGTAAATCCCCTCGGGATATCGCCTCAGAACAGGAAATTGTGATAACGGCTTTATAAAAACACTCAGTCGACTCGAAAATGAAAAATTTCTTCATATTTTTAAAGAGTGTCTTATTTAAGGGTCCAGTTGTCTGATGAAAACAAATAAATATGATTTAACTTCCCTTAATGACGCTATAGTGTCATGACTGAACAATGTTCACCGATCTCCTGTGTGATCATGTGCACTGAAACCCAGAGGCGAAAACAAAAACTGAATTGCTTGAGCAGGAGCTTCCGTTCCCATTTATTCAGAGGTCGGCGTGTTGTTTGGTCTCCATGTGGCTGACTTTCGGATCTTTTCGTGTCTGTCCGCCTTCTCATTAACATTCCTCAGTTGTGGGTGTGATACCGAGAAGATCTCCGACGCGCGGAGCGGAGACGCGCACCGGCTCCGTGCGTTCAGAAGAGGCGCAGCTGCCGGTGGAAGGGGAGTGACGAGGAGGAGCGGAAAAAGAGACAGCAGAACCTCACCGCCGGCGACCATTCCTCTACTGGTGTCATTTACCTGCTACAAAACGCACATTTCAGGAAGACTTCCTCTTATTTTCTCTCCGAGGCTAAAGGTTCTTAATATGTTCTGGATCTAACGCCTCCAAAGAGAAACAAGGGAAGACCAGACTCATCTGGTGGATGTGGACACCTGAACTGTAGACATGGGAAATATAGTGAATTTATTTGTTTCTATTCTTCTGATTTTATGGGTCTGCGCTTTTGGGGGCTCGCCCAGTGTTCAAATTGGTGAGTCTCTAACTCATTCAGACAAAAGAAAATTGGGTTAAATAATTTTGCATAAAATAAAATTATGAATTTTGGTCGCTAAATCTGTCATGTTGTTTTTGTGGAAGTGTAACAGGCTTTTTGTCATAATTTCAGGGGGACTTTTTCCAAGGGGCGCAGATCAAGAGTACAGCGCGTTTCGGATAGGAATGGTTCAATTTGGAACCTCGGAATTCAGACTGACACCCCATATTGACAATCTGGAGGTTGCCAACAGTTTCGCTGTGACCAACTGTTGTAAGTAAAAATATCTTTAGTCTTATTATTTTTTTACTAAAATCTAGTGGGAGTATGACACTCACAAAACTATTATGGTCATTCTTCAGAACATCATAGTTTTCAATATTCTAAATTAATAAGAGATTGTCAAAGCTTTCTTATCTATATTCTGTCTGCAAACACGCTGAGCCTGTGAGCTGGGGAGTTGAGGATGAACAGCGCTGAGTAGCCAGGGGAAAGTTGGTTTCCACAGTAACCGTCACATCAATACCATTTTCAGTCTTTCACGTTCATTAGAAGAGGCTACACAATAAAAAAATGCCAATCATAAAAGTTCTGTTATTCAGGTTTAAAACATCTTAGCAGTCCTTTTCAAAGGCTAATCAATATTTTCTAGATACATTTGATTCTCTATTAATCTTTTCATTTTGCATAATTAAAAACGGGACATCTTGCATTTTTACACCATCTCCCAACTTTAACAACGTCTTCTGTCATGTTTCAGGACAGGAATCTGAGGTAAAAAGTTACTGAGGCAGATTTTTTTCTCCCTCATGTCTTTTCTCAGCTCAGGAGGAGCGCTGTTCACCCAGGGTTGGAGAACAGCCCACATGCACAGATAGAGACAGACATTCTCGGTGCCTGTGACACACTCTGACACGGCTAATGAGGGCTGATATGAAGCGATTAATTAAAAGCCGATGCACTGAAGGATTTCCTATGCATTGCTTAATTGCCAGAACGGCCATTAGTCTGATTTGAATCCCTACTTTTGGTCCAAACGAAGGTTTCCAGTCACAATTTAAGCTGTGACTTCACTTTGAGACATTTCCTCCTCAGAGTTTATGTAAGAATCGGCTCTGTTCTCCTGACAGATTTATTTTAAACTGCTGCAGCAAATAGGTCGCTATATTTCGTACATTCATTAGGTGGTTGCCAAGCGACTGCTGCTCTCAACAGTCCCTTAAACATAAATCAAAGGCTTCTCATTGGTGCGAGCACTGGTCCAATCGATCCCATTTCCATATAAAACCTTCCTGCTTGAAGATGCTCAGTGCGTCCAACAGATCACAGCGAGAGTCGTGTGTTTTGTGCTCAGATGATTTCTTCTTGTTGGTTACAAGAACTTGACAGCATTGCCTTTTCTGATGGGTGGGAACCAGCTCTGAGTCTATGCTTTAAGAGTTAGAAATATGTATTATTAGGTACTGTTGGGTGTTTATAGTAGTGGGAGGAGATTACATAAGAGAATATGGTGTTAATATGCATTTCTAAGTCATATATAACAATTTATGTAAAACATCAGGTATATTTGTGGATGTTTTTCAACTTTTCCCTTCTCAACAGGTGTGTTTTGGGGAGAAATGACTCATGAACAGAAAAGATGGAAATCTTAAAAGTTTCTTACAATAACCATAATATTATCAATTATGATTGAACTTAGGACATTCTCATTTATCAAAATGACATTAATAGCTTTAGTCTTGAGTTTCATTTTTGTTGCTTTACCAGAATATCATCTTCAATTTCTTTCTGTTCTTATTGATGAAACTTATTTAAGGGTTAAATCATCCGACTAGAAAACACTAGCGGTCTCTGGTGACAAACTGCAGGACTGGTTCATCTCAGCATCAGCAGCTGCTGCTTATAAATGCAGACATGGACGAAATGAGTGGATTGATGTTGATCATGTGATGTTGAGCTGATTTACAGGCTGTCACCTGGTCTGACAGTCAGTAGAAGCATTGTTTGAGTCCCCATGGATTTATTTGGTGGCTTTTTGTGAACTCTGTCTTCATATTAATTGAGTTCTTGAGTGGGAGTTGAGAAGAGGAGGGGTGATGCTGGCTGTGGTGAGGAGGTGTGCATGCAGGGAGGGGGCGTGTGGGGAGGTTTTAAAAGCCAGTAGATGGCAGTCTGCCTCACCATCCATGGTGGACTGTGAATTACAGCACTTAAACACCACCGCTTCGCCTTTTGTTCAAATGTGCTCCACAAAACTGCATTTAGGTGAGAATAAAGGGAGAAATATGAAGCTGTAAAAGCAACGACATGTTCTGATAGGCTTTCTGTTACGTAATAGCACACTTCAAACCACAGGGAAGAGAGGTACTTTGGCATTCATTAATCAGCCTACGATAAAGGAAGATATTAAATGGCAGAAAAGGTACAACTTTATATCAGTGTTTTAAACTCATGATAAAATTTGCTCAACATATAAACTTATGAACAACAATGATCATAAACAGTGCCACACAATGCTTCAGATTTCCTCTTAATCTAACCAAAAACATTTTAATACCAACGATAACCTGTCTAAATTCAAAAAGCAGTTTTTGAACAGTTTATTTAGAGATAAAAGCTATCTGAATTAGCATGCCCTAATGTGGGGAAAGTAATTGCCCCCTAGACCTAACAGCTGTTTGTATCACTCTTTGTTATGGCAAATGTCCCCAAAAATGTTTATGATGGTGGAATGTTGTCTCATGTTTCTATGCAGTATTGCTTTAATTCAGCCATGTTGGAGGGTTGTCTAACATGAACAGTCTGTTTAAGGTCATACTACAACATCGAAATGAGATTTTTAGCCCCTTTTCTACCTAAAGAGGACCGGATGCTGATATGTTTTTGAAATTTGTCTTGATGCACAACCAAAGTGGGTCTAAGTTTAAGGACACAAGCTGATTGCTGGATTTTCTCATTGAATATGTTTTACCAACAAGCAGGACTTTGGTCATGTGAGATGGGTATCTGTGTTATTTTTGGCCTTGGGCCTGTCCCATACTGGTAATTTCTGCTAAGTTTCATTTGTTATTGTCCAATCATGAACTCTGACCTTAGTTGAGGCAAGTGTGGCCTGCATGCTGCAAAAACATAAAATATCACCAAGTAGTTTTGGTCTAGTTTCTAGTTTGTTGGGGGGGGTTTCACTTGAAATAAGAGAAAATTAACTTACAAATAGTTTTTCAGAAAGATATAGGAGCTTGTTTTAAGTAGATAATTTCTTAATCTTTATGGAAAAGGAGAAATTTTACTGGCAGATTATTTCACTTATAAGAAAAAGGCTTGTTTTAAAAAAAGCAGTGCAGTGCTTTAGACGTTGTTCTGGGTTAGTTTTTGGCCTTTTGGACGAGCCACTGATAAGTTATTGGAGTAATTTTTGAGGCCAGCCACTTCTGGGAAGGTTCTGTATTTAAACATAATGGCTCTTTCTCTGATTCATTGAAGATCCACAGCAGATGTCAGTTGGTTTGCTTCTCATTTGTTCTTGATGTTCTTTAAATTGGTGCTTTTCTTTCCATTAGCCTACTTCATGTTCTACTTAAATGATCTGTTCATTGTACAAGTCTGGAACCGGACCCAACTTTACAAAAAACATAGCTAAACACAGATGATTTATTATGTAAATCTTCATTTGAAATTGACATTTTGTATTTACGATGGTTATCTTTGTCTTTTGTTGAAATTTGTTAGATCTGAAATTCCTATGACCCAAAAATATGGGAAAAAAATGCAGTACTTCAGTACTGTAAGAATGAGGCATGTGTAATATGATTTGATTTTTTTACCTGTTTATATTGTGAAAGCTGCTGACTTATTTCAGCTTTTAATTAACTATAGTCTTTTATTTCACAGCGTAACTGTCTGAGTTCCTTTCAGACTTATGAAACTCTCGCTGCTCTATGCCTGTGCAGAAGCATACTTCATCAACACAATGTGTCAGAGACAGTGGGTGGCAGAATGACACATTTCTCCATCAATAACAGTTCATCTGGGCAGCCCTGCATCTGCTGCCAGCACCAGGGGAGTCATTCTGACCATGTATATATGTGTGTATGTGCAGTACTGTTGATGCACTTTCCCCCTAAAGCAATAAATCTAAAGACTTCCTGGATTAGAGCCACCTCTTAATCCTGAAAATGACATGAACAACCTAAAGCTGCTTTTCACTGTTGTGGGGGAGCAGGATAGCCACATTTTTTTTTAATGTTTCGTCTTGTTTCCTTGAACTTTTCCATTAACTAATTTTTAAACAGTTGTGGTAGTTCAACTTAGAATACAGGGATATGGCTCAACACAGTGCAAACCTGGAACAAAACTTGTTAGACCTGAGACTGGAAGAGGTTCACCTTCCAGCAAGATAACAAAATACAAAATGTATCCAAAACGGCAAAGGAATATCAAGCATATCAGGATTTTTAACGGTATAGTCAAAGTCCAGGGCCAAAGCCAATTTATTGTAATTTGAAAAGGAAATAAAAAAATAATAATTCTTGATGAGTCGGGCTGATAGAAATGTCCAAAAAAACCTGCAGCTATAATTGGCCAAAAGGGTAAATCCTGACTGACTGCACACTTTTTAGTTCAAAAATTGTTAAAATATAAGGCCATATACTGTACCACTCCTCTATGTTGGTCCAGTGTTAGTTTATTTATTCATATTTCTTAAGTTTGAATGTTTTCTTGTTAAATTTAGTAAATATATTGTGTGTAATGTTGAGGATAGAACATTAGCAGTGACGTACATTTCTGGTTTAACCAGTTGTCTCCATGTTTTTTTTTCTGACTAATAATGTTTTCAGCTTACATTTTTAAATAAGCTTAATCAGTTTGAGAAGATTTAAAATTTTGGATAAAAACACAATAAATATAAAAATGATTATGATGTAGTTTCTGAATGGTGGTGGGAATTTGAAACTGAGACCCTGAAAACCTTTATTATGGAAAGTTGTACAAAGGTTTTCATCCATTCACCTTCTGTTATTATTTAAATTAAAAGTCTACAAAATGAAATTACTTACTGAACTTTTCAAATGAATCCTCTTCAATGAAAAGTAAGGGAACACAAGCAAACTAAGGCCTGAACACTTAGTAAATCTTGCACTCTCTGGCATGCAGTCACAATTTGAAAATGTTTCTCTGAAAGTGGGAACAATCAAATTTTTTATTACCTAAGCAGATACCAGAAGTGTTATTTTGTAATTTTCTTCCATTTCTTTGTCTTATTGGACAACTGATGTGAAACAATTGCAGCAGGATATTTCTGATATTGAATATTGGGAGCATGGGAAATTGCTAAAAGTTTTCCTTTGTAAAACTGTACAAATTGATAGTAAAGCAGCAAAGCGTGAAAACAATTCTTTGCAGGTTCTGGGGTAATTCTTCTATTGTTGGAGCTGGATGATCACCTAAATCCATTTTAAGGGGTTAGGTGTGATGAGGTGTTCTAAACTGCACAGTTTAAAAGCCTGCAACCTGAAAAAGTGAAAGAGTGGAAAACGAAGCTGAAAACATGAATCCAAAGTCTCTGATAAAAATATTTCATTCTCATTTCATATTTTAGGAGGATCACTTGTTGAACCTAAAATTTTGAAAATATTTCATTATAAGTTTTGTTAAAGATCACAAGAAATCAATACCAAACAGTTATCAGAAAGCCAACAGATTTTAATCTTTCTCAGTAGGTCCCTTTCCCAATTCTATGTTCTCTCTACTCCTCTCATCCTGAAGAAACAGAAGGATTTTACAGTGCATATGTTTGCTTTTGCATTTGTTTGCCATATAAACTGGGAGTCTATGTGCTGCAACAGCAAGTCTCAGTGCCTTCATTCCTGACATTCATCTTTACTGAGGCCAAGTGAGGGCAAAGAGGTCTTTGACAGCCAGCTGCCCATTTAACACTTCAAAGTTCCTGTTTGTCATGGCTGAATCATGTCACACTGCAATTTCATACATTTGAATGCACATAGCCTTTCATGAACGCATGATTTCAGGGACCTGGTCAAATGATCAAAAGGAGAAACCTTCCTTATATGCGCTACCGGGAATTGGTTAAAGCCAATTTATTGTTCACACCTAATTAAGAGCATCTCCGCCATTTCACAGAGAGTGTTGAAATGGTAAATGAGCCTAGCAGCTGGCTGGTCAAAAAAATAAAAAGAGGCCAAAAAGCCTCTGCGGATCTTGGCTTGCCCTGAATACAGCCCCCCAACCGAGCCTTTATCGCTGTGTCCTTCAAAAGTTCCAGCTAAGGATACAGGAAGATTCAGAGGTCTACATTTATATCTACATTTTCTCAGTATGGAAATGCCTTTGCTGTTTGCTGTTTGGGAATATATGTTGTATTTGATTTAGTGGAAGTAGCCAGAACTTATGAACACTTCTAGTTTACACAAACTACGTCTAAAACTAGAGAAGGGGGCTTTTGAATGTATGATTTATGATGGCAAACACAGTGATAAGATAAGACATTTAGGTGTTGTGGTATATTACCTTGTAAGGGAAATTTAAAATTTTACAGTGTGATGCTCAGAAAAAACCCAACAAAAAAACCAACATCTTTATCCTGAGGTTTGTACCGGAAATATAATAAATATCTATAAAAGTTTATATTGTTTCCATAAAACATCCTTAAACCTCCCAAGATACTACATTTCTATTGATTGTGGTTCTGATTATGATTTGGATCAGCTACTTTATTGAGATATGAGAGATGATGACCTCTGATCCAATCAAAATGACTCTAAATGACCTCTTGCAGGTGGATAAAATCGACACACATTTCCTTAAAACAGATGATGAAACAAATTGACACTTGGTTTATATTAAATGTCCAATGACTCATTTTTGTTACTAAAAGAGACAAAACAGACTAAAAACAGGCAAAAATGCATAGTGTAAATGGTAAAATGAATGTTGGAGTTATTGTATGATTATCCAGCATTCAGTACCTGCAGCAGCACAGTCACACAGAAGTCAAAATTTGATTTAATTTGGTTTTTAATGAACCCCAGCTTACAAAAAAAGCTGATTGTGTTTAATTTGAACCTGAGCCTACACACGCTGCTGCTGGCAATAAAGAGAAGGAGTTTCCTTTAACAAGGAGAGGCCTGGAGCCAAGCTGAAGGATGATTGTTGCAATCAATTCAGTTTTACTGGTTGAATCTTTCCTCCAATGAAAAATGTGAGGAATGATATTGTCAAATATCATATGTCATCACCAGACTGATTACACATGTTGAATAAGTATATAAAACAAAAATATGAGTTACTTCTCTGAATATCTTTATTTTGAGAGAGAAAATAACTCCATGTTCAGAATGATGTCATTTCCTGTTAATGATCTATCTCAGCATCTGCCTTAAAGCACAAAGATAAAGACTGAGCACAGACTTGGAATGTAAAAGTTTAAATCTTTACCCTTGCATCTCCTCCATTGCAACTATGATCTAAAAGATAAAATCTCATTTAGTTCAACTGTAAAATGATACAAAACAGGATTTATTCTAACCTTCTCAAAGGGGTTAAATACAGCAGATCATTTGTCAGAAATGAAGATGTTAGGCTAGTTGCTGCTGACATGCCAAGTTCATCTATTAATAATAAAGATTATCCTTTTATAAAGTCCTCATTTTTACTTGTGTTTAGAGAACAAGAATAAATATTCACATGTTTAAGGCCTTTATGGAATATTTAACAACTGTTGATCTTTCAGTCATCTTGAAAATTATTTTCAGTTCTTTTATTTTTATTTTTTCATAATTTAAGACAGAAACTGAGGGATTCTCATTGGCATTCAGAGAGGAGATTCTGTCCTTATCATGCTGGTGATTAAGATTTCATTTTGTTGTGTTCTTGGGGTGTTCCTGTCAAACCTGGCTGCACTTTATGATGCTTTCTTGTTTGCTTGGCTGCAAATGTATAAGCAGAGTTGAGTGGATCGACAAAGGAGAGATGTAAAAATTATGGGGTGGAAGGGTTGTAAAGTTTTATCTACTAGCAAAACTTAAACACTAAGCAAATCTAAGAAGTTTTTAAGAGGAGTTTGTTTTACAAACGGCAGCATGATGCAGGATAAATGTGGAGGAAACCAGATAACTAAGATAGTTATAATGCTAACCCTAAAAAGGACAGAAAAACAAACAATTCACACATTATTAAACAATAGTACAGAAAAATTGTATCATGACTGCTTAGCAAAGACACTCATCACTACTTTTCACAAGGATGGTAGGAAACAAAAATGTTATCTTTTTATAGAGTGGTGTATCCAGTCTCATTGATGAAAAACTTGGTGGAAGGAAAAAGTGTGCCAGATGAGCTGCAAGAATTTTAAAGGTTTCAGAGAAATTCCCAAGGTATGGACTGCAGCCGGTCAGGCTACCACACAAATGTACTAATGACATGTTTTACATCTGTCACATCCATCATGCTGAGCCACTGCTGAACCTGATAAAATGCCTGATGCGTTTGTTGCATGGACTCTGGTTGCAGTCCAAGCCAAATTATTGAATGAGCTCTGCTTCAGTCCTCTGAATTTGGAGGTTAGCTCTCCTGCTTGGGCATCACTTTGTGCTGCTCTCTGCCAGCTGTTTTTAATAGACCTTATTTGTTGTTTTAGATGTATGAGAAATTGGACTTTGTTTGTTCATTAACTGCAAGACATAATAAGAAGTCAGGTGTAAGAAAAGAATGGTTGAAAGTTTTAATTCTGTGTGTAATTCATTCAAATGTGTTAATTTTT
This sequence comes from Xiphophorus maculatus, assembly GCF_002775205.1. NCBI lineage: Eukaryota > Metazoa > Chordata > Actinopteri > Cyprinodontiformes > Poeciliidae > Xiphophorus > Xiphophorus maculatus. The sequence continues at coordinate 2,601,086 of NC_036465.1, forward strand.
ATGATGTTCTAACTAATATAGATGTGTAATTGATTTCCATCTATTCACAGATATTTCTGAAGAACTCAGTTTGCCTGTTTGCAGATTTTTTTTTATTGATCACATCTAAGAAATGCAGCTTGGGAAGCTCAAAAACACCTCGACTCAATCCCACTTGACATTCTATTAGCTGGCCTTTGCAACGAAGGAAAACTGAAGATGTTGGCTTCTTTGGTTTGGCCAAAATGGTTTCTACTTTTAATGCATATTAGGATCAATTTGGTGTTTGGAAATGTTAAAATAGGCACTTAGACATGTCTTTAGAGGGTGGTAGTCTATGTTAGAAAATATTATCACGTGGCACTAATTAGCGTTGCAAATACCAACTGTTCTTATTTTTAGAGTAAGGTGAACAGTTCCTCCTCTATCTGATTCTCTGCAGGTTTGACTTTTGTTAGCTTTGCTAGCATAGATGTTCTTTAAAATAATTGCATCTGTCTCCTCCAAACATGCTAGGCAACTTAAATAGAATACTGATGGGAAGATTTCCTCTCTGGTTGACACTTTTTCTACAGAGCCTTATTTAACCAGCTCATTTAAAGCTTTGATCCATTTGCAGCGTTTCCTTGTGGTGTCAGCGGTTCTGTTAGCTAGCCTCGTGTCAGCTTGGTAGACACTTGCATTGTTCTTTTGTAACAACCTTCTTTCCCTGATGGTCTTTGTTTGAACAAAATGTTTCATCTGGACTGTAGCCAACACATCCCGGATGCTTTTGTCATGTCACTTAGCTTTTCCACAAACATGCAGACTTTGTGAGCATGTTTCAAAACTTGACACCAATGTACACAGCCCTCGTTGGACATTTTCTCTGTCTTAAATTGGGGTTTTACAGAAACTGATTTCTTTGTTTTTCTGTTTGCATACATTATATATTTATGCTTGCACAAATCCTGCAAATTAGAAACAGCAGTACATTATTCTCTTGTTACTTTCTTACAATATAGTTGATTAATATTAAACGTGTGTGCATGCTTCTGTCGTCAGTTTTTGGAGTTTTAGGTGATTAGGAGGCTTTTTTAGACATGCTCCTGCACTGATGCTCAGCTGCTTTGATCTGCCAGAGTGTTTGTCTTCATTCAACGAAGCTCATGTGTTTTTCCTGGTGCCCTGTAAAGTCAGGGACTGTAAGTGGTTTCTTTGAAATTCTCAGACAGACATGAATTCAACTGAGGAAAGAAGATTAGGAACCTTTCAGAGCACAGAGTTTTGTTTTTTAATGAAAAGTGCATATTTATGTTTTTATACCAAGACGTCTTCTCTCTGGTTGTTTAAAATTTTCTCTGTTTTGTTGAATCTTTCTGAGACTAAAACTCCCTCATCAGATTTTAGTCTTTCAAAATTAATATTATACTCTATAATTTATAATATACTTTCCGTTTTTAAAATATGTATTTTACGTGGAGTTTCCTCTGATCTACTCCTAGTTAAAGGTATATACAACTTCAATCACCACTGCTAGTGTCTGCAGTTTGTCTCTATCAGGACACTTCTAGGATATTTCTCCCCAGATATTTGACCACTGTTCTAATCAAAGTTGATGTTTCAGTTTTAGTGTCATTGACCCATTGGGACACCCATTGTTTCCCCTGTTTGGCTGACATCAAGTCAGACAATCACCATAATTCTGTGACCATTGTGCTGGACAGTATGTGCAGTGTACATAGGTTTGAAAACTTTACCTTGATTCCTCCAAACTATTTTTACATTGCTGTTGTGAAACATCTCAATCTCTGCAAATTTTGACCTTACAATATTTCTCCATAAGGTAATTGACTTTCCATGAAGATATGTACATTTCAGATGCTTTGAAGATTTTAACTTTAAAGAAAGAGAGGAGAGAAGAAAGACATTTCAGTTTGTGATAGGCTTGACCTTAACTGTTTCCAGGATATTCCTGAGAATCCTGAGAAGTTTTATTTGGTCAGACACTTCAGACTTTTACATAACTGATTCTCTCAAAGGACAATGACCCGAAACACACATCATAGTTGGTATTGGAATGGATGAAGAAGGCTCACATTAATATTTACTGTGATGCTGAGCCCAACTGTTTTGAAAATTTATAAACTTTGCTTAAAAGCTTGATTAAGGAAACATCATCCTTATATAAGCTCCACTGATTATGTCCTATTGAGTGGTAAATATCCAATCAGAATCCTGCCACACCTTTGCTCATAGATAGTTGTGTTTTCTTTGCAGCTTATTAAATAACACATAACCAAAAGTAGTCGAACTCAATGTATGTTTGTGGCTGAGTGTAGATTAGAAAAAAAAAACCATTTACAGTCCTATTTTAGAAACTCTTGTTATGACACTGTACTCTTCCTTATTAAAATCTAAAAATGGTTGTATTTTAATAAATGACCTGTCTCTCCTAATTTCTAAGACCCATTTGGAAGTATGTTGTGTCTAAATGGCATCTTGTTGCCAGTCAGTCACATGTGTGAACTGGAAATTTCCAATGGATGAGCCTTGATAAAATGAGACTCACCTTGAGCCTTTTATAAGGACTCCTTATGACAGGCATACAGTGTGCTGGTGAGATGAAAGACCAAGACGTGCCCATGTGGAGACAGTACGACACGTTCTCATTTCACAAATACAATGCTGAACTACTTTTGGCAGTTATGGCCATCAAACCTGGGACCATAGTGTTCATAGATAATATCTGTAAAATATTGTGTTGCTGATCAGTGACTTTTCCATTTGCTGATTTTTCTTCTGTATGTAAGTGATTTCTTTATGTGTTGGCTCACCGCCTCCGGGAGCTGCAGCTCCTATTGGAGCCAGAAGCACCAAGCTGCAATGCAAAAACTGATTTCAAGTAAATAAATTGGTTGCTAAACAAAAAACCTGTGGTGCCATGGGAAGATCAAACTCCTAAAGAAAAATATGGAATAAAAATGAGAGGTCAGCACTAGCAGCATGCAAGAATGTAATATGGCAAGGATAAAATCATTAAATCCACAATGACATTGACAATTAGAGGCCGATAAGAAAGCAAATAGAACAGAAACATGACAAGGCAAAGAGAGATAGGGTTTCCGCCAACAGCTGCGTCAACAATAGCCAGGTCGGCACCCATGTCCCCTGGCAGGAGGAATTGCTGTGTATTGGACTGGGAGAAAGAAACAGATGCTTACATGCACACAAACAGGATGGAAATATTCAGCCCAATACACACTGAGCTGGTAGGGCTGCAGAGAGTGACAAGTTACAGCAGGCAAGAGACAGCGTCAGACTCCTGCTGGCTGTCAGCTCCCATTTTAACTTAGTGGAAGTTAATGAGAGTGGGTCAAAGATGGTGAGTGGTTACAGATAGAGCCTGAGTCTAGATGATATAGCTTTAAGGTAGTTTAATTTGACAGGTATAGTCTTTTCAGCAGCAAAAAAAAAAAAAATGTCTCCCACATTTGTTGGCAGCTCCAGTCGCCTGCAGTGACAGAACAGCAGGAAGTACAGCGAGAAAAGTTGGCTTGTCAGATGCATTAACTCATATCAGATGAACAAAATATAATCAGATTCTCATCCCAAATTTTTGTCTGATTTAAAAAATGACATTTCCAGATTTGTTTTTAACTCTGTTAAAATACTTAATTTAGTTTAACATTGACGTCATGTAGTGTATATGAAATATCAGCCTGAATCGTGTCAGGACAACAAGAGGAGGAGATTTTTCTCTGTTGTGAAAGCAGACCCGTCCAACAGAGGAGCTTAATCATCCAAAAGTTGACATTAATTTCTATGGTCATACAGATCACAACAATTCATATTTACTCTAATAACTCACAGGTCATAAGCCACACAATCTGCAGGGCAAGTCACCATCAACACAACAAAGAGGGAAATCATTGTTACAAATAAAATTTAGATTTGATCTGTTAATAAAAAATAAACAATACAGACATGTACCTTGCTATTTGTTGTAAAAGTGAAATATATAGAGAAAATTATATTCTTTGCAATGTCATCCACTGACCATCCATCCATCCATCCATACATCCATCTTCTTCCGCTTATCCGAGGTCGGGTCGCGGGGGTAGCAGCTTCAGAAGGGAGGCCCAGACTTCCCTCTCCCCAGCCACTTCTTCTAGCTCCTCCGGGGGAATCCCGAGGCGTTCCCAGGCCAGCCGAGAGACATAGTCCCTCCAGCGTGTCCTGGGTCTTCCCCGGGGCCTCCTCCCGGTGGGACGTGCCCGGAACACCTCACCAGGGAGGCGTCCAGGAGGCATCCTGACCAGATGCCCGAGCCACCTCAACTGGCTCCTCTCGATGTGAAGGAGCAGCGGCTCTACTCTGAGTCCCTCCCGGATGACTGAGCTTCTCACCCTATCTCTAAGGAAGAGCCCAGCCACCCTACGGAGAAAACCCATTTCGGCCGCTTGTATCCGCGATCTCGTTCTTTTGGTCATGACCCAAAGCTCATGACCATAGATGAGGGTGGGAACGTAGATCGACCGGTAAATCGAAAGCTTCGCTTTTTGGCTCAGCTCTCTCTTCACCACGACGGACCGGTACAGCGCCCGCTTGACAGCAGACGCTGCGCCAATCCGCCTGTCGAGCTACCGCTCCCTTCTTCCCTCATTCGTGAACAAGATCCCGAGATACTTGAACTCCTCCACCTGGGGCAGGACACCCCCCTTGACCCGAAGAAGGCACTCTACCCTTTTCCGGCTCAAGACCATGGCCTCGGATTTGGAGGCACTGATCCCCATCCCGGCCGCTTCACACTCGGCTGCGAACCGCTCCAGCGAGAGCTGCAGATCATGACCTGATGAGGCCAGTAGGACCACATCGTCTGCAAAAAGCAGAGACGAGATCCTAAGGCCACCAAATCGGATCCCCTCAACACCTTGGCTGCGCCTAGAAATTCTGTCCATGAAAGTAATGAACAGAATCGGTGACAAAGGGCAGCCCTGGCGGAGTCCAACTCTCACCGGAAACGAGCCCGACTTACTGCCGGCAATGCGGACCAGACTCTGACACCGGTCATACAGGGACCTGACAGCCCGTATCAAAGGGCCCGGTACCCCATACTCCCGGAGAACCCCCCACAGGGCTCCCCGAGGGACACGGTCGAACGCCTTCTCCAAGTCCACAAAACACATGTAGACTGGTTGGGCGAACTCCCATGCACCCTCCAGGACCCTGCCGAGGGTGTAGAGCTGGTCCAGTGTTCCACGACCAGGACGAAAACCACACTGCTCTTCCTGGATCCGAGGTTCGACTATCCGACGGACCCTCCTCTCCAGGACCCCTGAATAGACCTTGCCAGGGAGGCTTAAGAGTGTGACCCCTCTATAATTGAAGCACACCCTCCGGTCTCCCTTTTTGAACAGGGGGACCACCACCCCAGTCTGCCAGTCCAGGGGAACTGCCCCCGATGTCAATGCGATATTGCAGAGTCGCGTCAGCCAACACAACCCTACAACATCCAGAGCCTTAAGGAACTCCGGGCGGATCTCATCCACCCCCGGAGCCCTGCCACCGAGGAGCTTCTCAACCACCTCGGCGACCTCGTCCCCAGAGATTGGAGAGCCCAACCCAGAGTCCCCAGGCTCAGCTTCTTCAATAGAAGGCATGTTGGTGGGATTGAGGAGGTCTTCGAAGTACTCTGCCCACCGACCCACAACGTCCCGAGTAGATGTCAGCAGCACACCATCCCCACTATAAACAGTGTTGGTGCCGTACTGCATCCACTGACCAACTAAAATCAATAAGAAAGTCACAAATATGTAGGCAGTAAAAAAATGGTTAAATGTTTAATTGTGAGATATTTATGTGCAGTTTTGGCATTTCCTTTCTGTTTACTTGTTTTCAGTCTACTTTGTTCATTTTCTTGTCCACAACAAATATAAAAATGACATTTTATACAGGTACAATTCTCTTGTTAATTTTAGGATAAATGTTAAACTATTTATTGCACAACATCAATTCAGTGAAACTTTATTTGTCAATGAAATTGATGCAAAGGGACAAAAAATATTTTTTGTCATATAGGCAGAATAAAAAGCAGATGAAGAACAAATTAACCCTTTCAGGTTAAGCAAGTCCACTATTGAAATTTATAAACAATGTCATTTTTTGTTACGATGACAATAGTTCTGTTCAAGAGTAAACAGATGTATTGCTAACTGGATTTATTTTTCTTTTTTGGAATAATGATTATTGATCTATTCACATTTTTATGAATTATTCTAAATAGATCTCAGTTTACGCTAGATCAGCTGATTCTTTCACATGATAAGGTAGATTCATTCTGCAGCAATGGGACGTTAAAGTTGCAGCAGATAGTTTGTACAGTTCATTTTGAAATCCTAATGCAAGCTTCTTCCACTTTCATTTTTAATGAATACATTGACGTGATTAAAAAATTAGCTGGAATATGTTCATCCATTTACTACACTTTCCTTTCCCTATTCAGGGTCACAGGTTAACCTGGAATCAGAAATCCATAAATATTTTATATCTAACAAACTGGTGTTTAAATCTCTTGGGGGAATCCATGCCATAACAATTATACCCATAATAAATTATGACTGACAGAATTTACATAGCTGTGACACATATGTTTTTTATAACCATTATTAGTAATGTTTAAGTGTTCTCTCACCATTCCAGGTTCCTCTTTGTGTTCTGACTTAACCATGAAGCAGTGATCTGTGTTTTACTCTGTCAAAAGCAGTCAAATTTACATGAAAATCCCCCAAAGTGAGGAAGACATCAAATGCCATGAAAGAACTGCAGCTGCAGACCCACTTTACTTTTTAATGCTCTCTTTGCTGCTGAAAGCTGAGGCCTCCAGAAGGTCACAACTTAAGCTGGCTTCCGCTTGACGATGGAATATTGTATAAATCTTTTTCTGCGGGACGCGGTGCTGGCACCGTTTCAAAGTGTGTGGGCTCTGGAAAAGACACTATGTCAGGAGTGTTCTCTAAGCAGCTCAGGGGAGCACTAGATAAAAAATGAGGCAATTCTCAGGAGCTCCACTATTTCACTCAGTAAACTTTTCACTGCAAATGAAAATGATGTGCATCTCATTTCAATTTCATAAATGTGCAAATATGATGTCTCTGTCTCTGTCATTAGCCTCACTTATGGTATTACCACAAAATAATAATGCATAGTTTTAAGTGAAAATTTTTAGATTATATGCAAGAGTGTCCAGATCTGCTTAGGTAAAGTACTCAAGCAGCTAATTGGACATTTCTTGGAAGGCTTTCAAGTCAGATACTAGAGAATTTAAAATAAATTGGTTTCTTGAACAGCTCACTGTACTCCTGCTGCCTCCACAGTTAATATATCTCAACCCACAAGAGCATGTTTTGAATGCACATCAACATCATTGACATACAGGTGATAAATGTGCAGCAAAATTAGTTGACCTTGTCACAAAAAGTAGGTCCAAGGGATTAAGTGAATACACAAGGTGTACCGAAAAAGTGAAATAAATATTAGTTTCATTGTCTTGTTTACTAAAAACGCTAAATACAAATTGAAAATGGATAAGAAATCAGAAGAAGCTTTTGTTATAGCTGGAGTTAGTGATAGCAGACGCACAATCACATGTTTTTATGTCTATTTGCTTCCCTGCGAGTGTTCCTGCTTATCTTCAGCAAACACTGAGTAACTGGTTGCTGTGGGAGACGTTCCTTCAGGTCCTGATTAAAGCTGTGTTTCCATTGATGCCCCTCATTTTGTTTCTGGCAGTTTCCAAGATCATTAGAACGCAGAACAGCAGATCCAAAGTCTGCGCTGGTATTTCCACTAAAGGTCAGTGGATATATGATATGCTTTATAACAGGAGAAAGATGAAATGGGAACAAAGCCACGGTGTGTGATGAATGGGCTTGTTTTGCAGGATCAATCTGGTCAAAGAAATCTGCAATGAGCTTAGTGGGACAGATTGGCTCACCAACAGAGCACAGAGCGTTTGTTTGTTGTAGTCTTCCAGATATCCTTCCTAAAGTTCAGCATCTTAGAATCCAGGAACGCTTTTCACAAAGAAATGTTTGTTTTTATTCTTCTGAAAGACTGATCAAATCATGCAAGACTGTTCTTAAGAATAGCTGATTCATCTGCTTGACCTTAAAATAGATGAGAAATAAAAACTATTGTGAAAAGAGAAGTTTTTCTGGTTTTAGTGAATTTGTGTGGATTTTAAATGACGTTTTCAGGATGCAGGGACATTTCTCAGCTAAGACGGAGCTTGAAACGAATATCAGCCATGCACACAGATACTCTCAAGGTCAAGTCCATTAATTAACCCCACATTCATGCTTTTGCACCATGAGGAAACTGGAGTATCCAGAAGAGAAAAAAAACAACAAAAAAACAAGTAATCTGAAACACAATAGCTACCATAAATCAAGAAATCCAAAGATGTATTACTTTCTGAAATGTACGTAGTTTAAATCTGTCCTTGCTTTATCCAATCTTAATTGTTTCAGTGTTTGGTTACCTTTACACAGGTAAATCCACACATTTACCTGTGTGGATTAAACCACACAGGTTAATGCTTTACAGTTAATCACATCTAGATTTCAAATTTTACTCCCAAAAAATTACAAACAATTCAAGAAATTAATATTAATGAAATTATTCAGCAGTATTCCATTTTATTATACGCTCACCTTGTTCTTATAACCAGTAATTAAAAGACAGAATTTAATTTTCTCAAAAATCATAATCAATAAATTAATAATAATGTTAAATGGACTGGACCAAAAACAACTAATCCCCCCTCCCCTCCCATAAGCGAGCACCTACATTCATGGACATAAATTTTAAGTCATAAGCAGGACGAGTTGAGATAAAATATTTTAGTTTAGAAATCAATGATATGCTGTTCTATCAACCTTTCATACCACTCAGGTTCTGGGTCCAGTTTGCTCTGCATCCCCAGTACCAGACATGGAGAAACAGCTTTCAGCTTCTATGTACCTTTAATCTGGAACAAATTTCTAGAAAACCGGAAGTTTTTCAGTGAGCAGCCGAAATACTGAATACCTTTAAATCCATCAAAACACAAATCTAAGAAAATGCATTTGCTTAGATCAGCCTTTGGTTAACAATAACTAGAACATTAATTTATTTTAGTCTTCAATATGTTGCCATTATACTGAGAATATACTGTCTTATTTTTTCACTGTTTAAAATCACACCAAAGGTGTTTTACAAATAAATTTGTAGATTTTTTTTTTAAATAAATAAATCTTCAACTTCTTCTTAAAAAGATCAAGACAGCAGAAACATGGAGGCAAGTTATTCTACAAGCTTGTGGCCACAGCTCTGACCTCTCCGGTGGTGAAATGTGTTTGTGGAAGCTTTAACAGCCTTCGACTGGAAGACCTCAAACTGTGAGAAAAGTTGCAGCGCTCTGGAAGGTCAGAGATATTAAGCGGGGACCTGACCACTCAGGGCTCTAAAAGTAAAAGTAAAAAAAAAAGAGAATACAAACTCCATGTTGTCTCTCCACCAACCTGACAAGAAAAACCTGCCCATGAAAAAATATATATTTTATATAGATTCAACCAAACATTAGAAGTTTTATTATTTTAAAAACATCTGAATTTGTTTCATGATGGTTTGGAGTTTCTGCTCTGAAAGTTTATTTTTCCTGCATCAATGAGCAAGTAGCTTTTCTGAGGCTCAGCTTCCAGGTCCATCTAAATCCTTGTAAAGGCATACTTTATAGAAAAGTTTAAACACAAAAACACATTTAGAAGATTGAAGCTGAATCTAAAATGTTAATTCTGACGTTTTGAATGCATGTGCATTCAGCAAACTGTGTTTTGGTAGAATTGAAATCCTCCACTATGAAGAAGCCTCCTGGAAACAGGTCAGTGAATAAACGCAGGGGGGGGAGAAAAGGGAGAAAGACTCAGAGGAAAATGGAATGAGAAATGAGAGAAGTGCAGCTCAGAAGGTGATAAAAACTGGGCCGCTGTAAACGAACAGCTGGAAGAACTGCTCAAGGGTGCACAAAAAAACCTTTCACAGTCCAGTCAGCCATTCAGATGCATGACAGGGCTGTTGCTCCAATGCTTTGCTGCTTGTGCTTCAGACATAAATGCCTGCATTTCACAATCATGTCATTAGTCTATATAGTTAAAAAAAAAACCTGCCGTAGGTCCACATTTAAGAAGTACTTTCAACTGTGACATTTAAAGCTGCATAAAGGAAATCAATAACGATAACAGAAGAAAGTTAAAACGCAGTCTGCTGATTCTAGTCTTCAGATAAATGACATTTCCAAGCCTCAACATTTGCAGTTATGTGACACAGGTGAACAGTTTCCTCTGTGCAGAAAGAACGTTACTAAAATAGACGTGGGCAGCAGTCCCCCGACAGAACGAGACCACATCATGCTGCAGAGTTAGCTTGAGACAAAACGCAGTCGATAAATCATATACACTGCTTATGCAGTTAAAAGTGAAAGTTTACATAAACCAAAAAAAAAAAAAACACATGGACTTTTCTTTTCTTAATGACTGAAGCAAAATCAGACCAAAGTTCTCTTGTTTCAGGTCTGTTAAAACTACAAAAATGATTTCTATTTGCTAATTACCACAACAATGAAAAAAGGAATATGCAAGTGATCGATTTACTTATCAGAAGTTTACTTACATTTCCTCTGCGTTACTTTTGAACTAGATGACTGGGGTCACATGTTTTAAGTATTTTTGTTTCTAAACTATCTCACTGTGACTCTAGCTTCATGTTTAGGGAAGATGGACTCGAGCCCCCAGCCTCTAACAAGTTTTCTTCCTGTATTTTGTCCCGTATTTAAGCTCCATCCTTACTTTCATTGACTCTTATCTGCTTCTCTGTCCCAGCTGAGGAAAAACCTTCATGTCCTACTTAGAGAGTAGTGACGCTGCATGACCAAGAAATCTGATCTAGACCAAGCAGCTTTAATACTGCAAGAGAAACTACATGAAAAAGTGCCTTGCTGAAAAAATCTGGTTAAAATATTAAAAAAGAGAGAAAAAGAACAGTTTTTACTCATGAAATCCAGCTTTTACATCGAGGTGACAGGACTGCTCAGCTATGTTTTTGAAGTGCTCCCTTCCTTTAGATTTTCAAGGTTAAAATTTGCTTGTTCAACAATTATAGTTGTGACAAATCTGCTCAGGCTATAGCATGACAGAAAGGCTGGTGGCTTTAAGCTGCCGCACCAACTGGTGACAGATCAGTTTTACATAAAACGCCCCAAAGTCTCGAGGCGTTTCCTCTTGGTGAGAACGCTGCTGCTGGGGAGGATGAGATATGTAACAGTCACGTTCTGCTAGCTGTGACTGGACTGCTGATGATCATCACCACAGAGACACGTGGAGCGTGTGAATGCAAGTTTGTGTTGCACACTGATTCATTGTTTTACTGATGCACTGGGCTTCCGAGTTCCTTCTGTATTACCTATACGTTGCATAAAAATAAACAAAAGTATTTTACTTGAACCACATCTTTTGCCTTGTATTTCAATAGGAAGACTAGTGTAAATGTTTGTTTTCCAAAAAAAAATAATGAAAACACGCAGCAAAGGTTTAAAGCTCCACATCTAGTTTGGCACTGAGCAGTCTTTCATCCTCTCATATAAAGTTTGGGATGTCAGCCGGGAGCAAATATCAGCTGAATTTGCAGTTAAGTGTCTTTCATTCTTGCTGATATTTAACACAAGCTGGTTTTATTAACAGCTAATTGGTGCAGGTTTAATCTTTGATCAGTAATGGAGCCCCCATGTAAACAGTGGAAAAGCAGTGGAGCAATAATGGTGAAAATGAGGTCATCTAATTGGGACAGCTAAATATATTTAGCAGGGCACACCCTCTCCTTGGGTGGTGATACTCGGTGCAGGAGTCACTGCTGCAACAGATTTAGAAAGCTCAGTGTAATGAGTTCATTACAACTTTGTGATGACCACAGACTTTGGGTTTATTGCTGACGCCACAATAGTTTAATAAAATTAATGACCCAATGCTTAGGTGGTCAGACAAATGTTCAGACAAATCAAGACAAACAAATGAAACGTGGCTTTATTTGTTCACCGTAGCTCCGTATCGACTCAAGATGCAGGGTCAGCATATGGATTTTGGCTTGTTCACAAAGATGTCAGACTCTTAAAGATTTCTAGCCATATTTTTTGACACTCCTCATAAAGATGCATAAAAGTTGTTAAAACAAATTAAATTTTTATTGCAGCAACATAATATAATGTAATAAAAGCTTAATTACCTAATCTGAAGGTAGGATTTCAGAATAATCTTACCGTGAATTTCAGCATGTTCATGTTTGGAAAATGTTCTTACTCTTTTTATACATATAGTTTTGACATGTAGGACAGCACTTTGTCTTTTTCTGAAGCATTTCCCAAATTTGAAGTCAAAGGGATCTGTGAACATTCTGCTTTACACAATCTCTTGGACTTCATTCTACAGCTTCTCTACAAAATTTGGGTTAGGATTGGTAGGCCATAGAAAAATGTATATGAGCAAATTAATGCATTCATGTAATCATTACCTTACTAAAAGATCATTATCTTTTTAGTAATCACTAATCATTAAATTACTTGAAATATCCAGTAATTTCACTTTTACTGGTTAACTTCTCCAGAATTATATTCCATGCCGATTTCATGTTTCATGCACAGACAAACTTCCCATGGCCTTTAAACAGAAAAAGCCCACAGCATCACAGATCTTTCACCGTACTCATTAGGCATAAGGTCATTATCCAGATGTTTATCCTTTGTTAGAGGCCAGATGCCTGGATTGTGGTTTGCGAAAAAGCTCAATCTTAGTTTTATAACCAAAGGAACACTGTCCTAGTCCAAGTCCCAGTAGACTGTAGGACACTTCTTCACACCTTTGGGATAGAACAGAAAAAGCTTTTTTCTGGTTTCAGTCTCAACACTTTGCTATTGTAAAGGTCTCATCTAATGACTGCTAATGTTGACCTTTTGACCCCAGAATTTCACTTTTTGCTGTAGTTCTTCAGCAAAAATTAAATGTACTGCAATCAAAGATACAAAGAAGATAAATAAAGATAAATTATAAAGATCTTAGTACTCTTTAATAGGGGTGCCAATAAATATGAACAGCAGAATATAATCTTACTTCATTGCATACATAAGGTGGTTATTTTGTTGTAGTTATTTGCTTTGTTCTAGATGACACTGGAAGGTAGATTTAAAAAAACATAAAATAAATATGAAGCATATTTTTTTATTTTATGTGAATTTACATAATTGTAGGCTTGCTTTTTTTAAATGCATGAAAAAATAACAAAATATAACTGCAATATTGTATTTGTATTTTTGGGGGATTACAAATTAAATTATCTTCCTTCCACATTTTCCCTAAACAATTGGATTTTTTTATCTTTAGAGCAGAGACTGAAAAACAGCCTCTTTGTTGCAATTAACAGACCCAGGAGAGTGAAAGTCTGTTTTCAGCAGTTTGCTCTTGGTGCCTAATTAGGGTGACCTCTTCAGCAGGAGAAACAGAGATTTAGCCAGTCTCTTATTTGTTCTCTGTTTGGAGTGAGATTTCTAAGAATGAATATTGAGTTTTAGTGAAAAGCAGTCAGATGTAACAGACGCTTAATGGCTTTTCTGCAGTCTTCACTGTTCCCAGGATTTACTGTTTGTGCTTGGCTTTTCTTCTTTAATTAGAAGTTTTTGAATTTGTCATTGACAAAGCATACATAGAAGTCTTTGACATTCTACTTCAGACTCAGTCAGACCTAGAAAGACCACCAGAACCCTTGCTGCATGAACATATTGATTATGAATGTGAAATTCCATGTTTGGTCATAAAGTGAAATGTCAGTTTGCTCTGGCATAAGCTGCAGCATAGTCGTGGGGATATGCAGTCTCTAAGCATGAGATTAGAGAGTTTTAATCCTGGGCAAAGCCAGGAAGCAAACCAGCAAAAGTGTCATCAGAGAAAGTTCTCTCAATATCGATGGACAGCAATGGCATGGCAACACCATCTTTTTGAATTTTCTAGTAATTAGTAAAACATTTTTGTTTTAGTTTGTAATAAACTCAACCAAATAAGTCGAGCTAGAACAAAGTTAGATCTTACTGCAGGATTTTCACCTTAAAAACCAGAAATAAAATTTAATCAGCTGCTACTACATTAAGCCTAAAAGGTAAGAATAAAACCGCTTGACTAAAGAAAATTTGAGAAAAATACTTTACAATGATGCTAAGAGACATCCATCCATTTTCTATACCTGCTTTTAAATCTTGAAGGGTCACAGTCAGTTCACCACAGCACATTACTACCTTACCTGAACTAAAAGATCACTTCCAGTTTCTTAAAACATTCATTCTTGACAAGAAATTTGAAAACTTAAACCTTCATGTCATTTACTTTCTCTATTTCCATTGCCAGCAATCTTCTCTGCACCATTGATAGAGGAAAGTACTCATTAGATTGATTACCCAGCAAGACACACATGTCTACATCAATAACACTAACTTATTCCAGATTTGATCAATATACATTTGCAGGCAGCATACCAATTTACAGGGCAGAGTGCAGTGTTGAAGAAGCTGCAATCTCTGGATTACTCAGAAGATCAGTTTATTCTTAACATGAGTTTAAATGAGCAATTTATTGTCTTTACATGATAAATTCCAGTGGCCAGAAAAGTTATACTGTGGTTTTTATCCCTGAGTGGATTTTGGTAGGTCACCAGAATGACAATCTGGTAATAATGACATGAAAAGCAAGACAGAATAAATATTGGGTGGGTGCACTAAAAGTCCTTACAGAAAAGAGAGCACAGTTTCATTGTCTTCAGAGATGTGCTAAAGACTATATTTAACACACTTTGGCACAATCACTTTGCACATTTAGTGGTGAGAAGGTTAGAATTAACTAGATTATTGTTAAAAAAATCTTGAGTCAGATGATTTTGGTTTTGTGAAGAAAAAGGTAAAAATGTATCCATTAATCAGCTGCAATAAGTGTCCCTTAATATTTCACTTTCATGTGTAGTAGTCATAATAAAGGTCTTGGATTTATTATGTAAATCATTTTGAGTTACAGCAGGAATTAAATTGATCAGTTTGCTTAAAAATGCACAAAAAAGGAAAACATTTCTGTGAGTTTGGCACTGAAGCTCAAATAAGCTCCACAACAATTTAAGATTTAAATGACTTCAATCACAATCCAAGCTTTAAGTCTTAGCATGTTTTGTTTTTTTCAGTTTGTTCACAGTTCTCAAGAGGAGTCTACGCCATCTTTGGATTTTATGATAAGAAGTCTGTCAACACCATCACGTCGTTTTGTGGCACACTACATGTGTCCTTCATAACGCCCAGCTTCCCTCTGGACGGAAACCAGCAGTTCGTCATCCAGATGCGGCCTGATATCAAGGGGCCCCTCCTCAGCCTGATCGAGTACTACAAGTGGGACAAGTTCGCCTATCTGTATGACAGCGATCGAGGTAAGTCCCAAACAAAAACTCTTAAAGAACATTTTGAGGGATTTATTTCAGAATTGTTTTTGGTTTAAGGCTTGAACCAGTTCAACGACTGGAATTTGCTGCAATGATCATATTCACAGAGTTCAGCTGCTGAACAAAACACTTAAGAATCCAGCAAACACTGTAAGTGTGAAGCTAAAGGGCATGTTGGATCATGACAATCAGCTTGTCAACTGTAATCAGCTACAGCAAGTCATGTGTTTTAGGGTGTTTTTATGTAACGTGGATTTATTTGCATAATATTCCTCTTTGTTTGTCCCCTCTCTGATCCGTTCTCTCACCTCAATGGAAATCTGTCTGAGTTCTTATACATCTGGATGTGAAGCATCTGTTCACTCAGTCCAACTCAGCATGCTTGAATATTACATGTACTGTCCTACAAGGCTCAGTACTGGGTCCTAGCTGTTTATTATGTGTATTAATGACTTGAGTACCATTTATTGATGTCACAGGAATAACTGAACATGATATTTTCAGGTCTCTCTTAAGATCTGTGTGTGTCTCGGACAAGTCTTTTGATTATTCTTTCAAATCCTTTGTCAGAAAATCATTTGAGAAGCTCTTGGCTTTGGTTTGGTGAAATTTCTTCTTCGTTTTAGTTTTCAGTGGCCTTCACTGGAACGTTTTGGTGTTTAGAAAATCAGCAGTAAACATTATCATTACCATGCTTTTTAAAATCATTTTTAGAAGTTTTTTTATCTTAACTTTTCACTGTAAACTTTTTTGTGGATTATTAATATTAAACCAGCTGACATTGATTTGCACTTGGCAGCATTGATTCTTTCAAACTACTGCCTGATGTCAGCTGATTTCTTGGCTTTATAAACATTTTTACACATCTTTTTTACCTTAAAATTAATTTGTGTATTACTTTGTGTTTGTATGAGTGATTTTCTTGGATTGTTGCTGACAGTCTGGTGTGAATTACTGTATATCCCAACAGCTTATGTAAAGTGGTAGATTAAAATAGTTATACACAATATTCAAACAAAACCAAAAAAAAATCAATATTTATGAATGAAACTACTGCCATCAGAAGCAGGTGTACCTGAGGTTACTGACCTGAATAAGATCATAGATTGAATTTCTAAAGTAGATGAAATGAAATCTACCTTCAAACTAATATCCAGAGTTATTTGATATATAAATCAAATTTGACACTATTCTTTGATCCTTTTCATCAGAGGTTCATTTCTATTTCACACTGATTGTGTCAAAATCTGAAAGTAAGATTAGATTTCTTTGAACACTCTTTGAAAGGTTTAACAGACAGAGCAGGCTTTTGTAGGCTGAAGAGACTGAACCTTTTTTAAACCCACTAGAAATAAGATATAATACAAAGAAGACAAGGGAATACAAAAAGTGAATGGATACGAAGGCTGCCCATAATAACCTGTAATAAAGATGACAGAAAAATTGCTTCTAGTAAGTTATCTCACTTTACTGCGTCATGCAACTCATTTTCTGCTGCCATCTACTAATTCTTCTGCAGAAAAATGCATTCTTCTCCAGTAAAGAGTTACTAGCCTGTAATAAAAAGCGAAACTCATTTGCATACATAGTGTCATTTTTTGACAGTGCCATTGTGATAAGAAACATTGAATAAAGACTTAATTTATGCTCTGTTCTTGTGGAGAACATTGAGTTTTAGTTTCTTTACGCTTTTCTTTTTCAGTTTTCTTCATTTTTTTCCAGGTTTTGTGCTTCTTCTACAGAGATGAAATTGGTTATTTTTAGTTTTTTAGAAAAATGTTTCAGGATTGTTTTTGAAAAAATGCATATCTTACAATATGCATTTTGTAAGATATGCAACATGCGTATCTTACAAAAATCCTTCTTAATAAATGAAGGTGGATTTATTTGGCTGTAAGTTTGCCGTTACAGACCTTGCTGCAAACTTACAGCAAGGTCTGCAAGGTCTCAAAACTCAGGTTTTGTAAATTTGCAAACCTGAGTTTGCACATGCTTCCGATTCAGAAATATGACATAAAGACAGATCTGTTCTGAAAAGCACTTCATGCGCCATTCAGTCCACATTTAAATGGCTCCATAACTGTTCTCTAAAGACCTGGGATCAATATCAGCAATGATTTAACACAGAAACCAGTTGGTGATGGGAATATTCATTCATCGATATGGTTCTCCTTTATGTTAGTAATTGTAGACTGAGATTTTGATATTGAATTTAACGCTATAATCATTATTATCTAAAGTTTTCTTTTATGAAATTCCATTCTGTGTAGTGAAATGATTAATTGGAGAGTGAATCCGGAATAAAGCACAACAGTTCAGATGTGTGAAGCCAAGATGTGGAGCAAATAGTAAAATTGCTGTCTCGATTACACCAGAGCTGATGTCAGACACATCGGCACCCCACAGCTTCTCATAAAGGAAATCAATTGTAATCATGCACCCGTGTCTCTTTTCTAATAATTACAACTCTGCAAGTTTTAATGTTTGGAGTGTATTTGTACCAACAGCTATATAAGAATTTTACAATCTGAACCAATCAATGCTTTTTATCTCCATATGAATCAGGTAAGGAGATGCATCCATCCAGTGTTTTACAATGTGCAACCTCATTGATTTAAAAACAGTGTCGCGACATTACTCCCAAGGTTTACAGGAAATTATGTTTGGATCAGAGGCTGGAATTCTGATCACTTTTTAGATTCCTTTCATTTTGTGCTCGAATTTTTTCCCTTAAACACATATAAAAAAACCTCTATAAAATCTAATATTTCAGCATATTTTTAAATGTTTTCATGTAATTATGCATTATCACTCATTATACAGGAAGGCTGTCAAATAATTGCATTAATTTTAACCCCTTTATTGTATATAATATTCACCTGGTGAATATTTTGATGGGACTTTAGCAAAATAATTAAAAATAGATATTAGATTGCAAGAGTAAACTTCTGAAATGAATATCACAAAAATACAGATGAAACAATAAATATTCTAGTTTAAAATGCATATAAAAGTTTTTATAGAAAGTAAATATTACAATAAAAATGTTCAAAATTCACAGAGCCAATATTTCTTTCAAAGCAAAGTCAATATCATGCAATAATAATAATAATAGCCTAAAAATCCTGAGTGGATTATTACAATTAAAAAGAAAATGTTTTATCACCTCTGCATGTGTGTTTGTAGAGTAGGGTAGAACTATGACCTCGTAATTTACACTAATTGCTCCCATCTGCTCGTTATTAGTGCAAACTGCTTTGTGAATCCTTCGCACAAATAAAGCAACGGATTCAGAAAAACATCAACAGAAATGCAGGTGATGTCCCTGCTTTCTGAATTCCCTGCTTAAGGTAAGTTTAGGAAAATCAGCTCTCACAACTTGTATTGCTACATGTGCAGACTGAATGGAGTTCACTGAACTGCAGACAGATTAGGAGGGATCAACCTACAATCTTTATCATTTACATCACTTAAATTCTCCCACTGAGCCGTATCGCCTTAGAGACTTTGAGTTCCCTTTATTGAACATAGTAAAGCCCTTTTGTTTCCTAACCTGTGCTTGTTGTCTAGTCTCTCTGGTACTTTTCCTCCTCTGTTCTCATTGAGTGTCTTCCCTGGCAGCCTACCTTCCACTTAACAGAGGATCACACACAGCTTCTCTCTAAAATCAGAGGAACAAGCAGTTTTAGATCATCCCCAAGCTGATGCTAGCAATGACCTGATCTCCCTACTGTATGTCCAGGGAAGCACCAAGGAGCCTGTTGTGCATATTTCATCATTGCATGTCTGTCTAATTAGGTCAGTGTGATCCTCTCATTCCCATGGCAACCAAAGTGTAGAAAGAGAGGAGGAGAGAGAACGACAGAGGGAGATTGTATGTGCCTGAGCCGGCTGGTAAATGGGGTGAGCGTGTCTGTGTGTGGGTGTTCCTCAAGAAAAAAGTGAGGAGGCATTGGAGTTACTAAAGGTCATGATGAATCTGATTAGCACTTTCTAACTAATGGGTGAACTAAATCATTTTTGCTTTGGGGTTTATTTCTAAATTTCTTTAACTCTCAAACAACCATATATAGAGGTAACCCCGTCTGCAAAAGCATTCCAGTAAACTGGTGTAAAAATTAGGAGTTGGATAAACTTATAATTCAGTTTTATTGATGGTTTATCAACCATCTCTTAATAAATTCATGGTTTTTACTGCTATTGAGTGAAGTTGCAGTTTGTTCTTGTTCCCAGGTCATTAAGCAGTACTGCTTTGCAAAAGCTGGAAGAACAAAAGAAATATGCACAAGATGTCACTATGCATATGCCTAATACCTATTACTTTACTTTTTGATATAGGAAAAAACATGGCTTTATCAAACTGGGATATGGTTGTTTGAGAGTTTTTATCAGTACATCAACTGCTAATTTGGGGATGGATTATATTACTCTAAATATTAACATTGCAAAAGAATATTTGGTAAAATATTTTAACAGTCTAGATTTTCATTATTAAATAATGCCTAGTTTGCATAGCAAGATTTTTGTGCCAGTTTTCCTTTCTGATAATCTTAAGGGTGTCCTGATTCCTGCGATGCTTGATATGTTGTCAGATGATGTCAGTGATCTGGTCTGTTTGGACCGACGTTGAAATAGAGAATATCCAACATGCTGGATTGTCTTGGCTTGATGTGTGGTGATCTCCAAAGACAAATGTAACAATATATTGAAATGTTGCTTCTTCTCAGTCAGCCATGTTTGTTTACTCTGAACTCACATTTGGTTTCGAGAAGTTTTGCTCGGTTTCCCGTCTGACATCTGAATGTTTTAAAGTGAAATTGGTTCTGATGTGGTGTGTTGCTCCTGCTGTGTTAATCAACTCCACATAGAGAGGTGTAACAGTAGAGGGTTGACTGTAACCCTCCCTGATACGTCAGTCCTTTCAAAAATCACACATCAATAGTTTGAAGTTGACCAGCTCCTGGTTTGAAGTGTTTTTATGAAACTGGCTGGAGTGTCTTCAGCCATTTCGTTGAGTTACAAAGAGTTTCATTCATTAAATCAAAGGATTAAAATTTAAAATATTTGGAGTTATAAAGTACTGACATTTGTCTTTGAGGTATTTTCATACAAGTAACTAAAATATTTTATTTATGCAAAATACTGTACAGCATTGTGTGGGAATATGCAACGAAGACATTTCAGTTTTTCTATAAATAATATTTACGACGCTCTGTGAAGGAGTGGCGAGCTGTCCAGGGTGTACTTCGCCTTTCTCAATCCCGCTCACAACATTTATCTGAAATTACAATCCTGGTTTAATGTGGTGTTAGACCTTTGCTAATATCTTGTTTTTATTATTTTTTCTGTAACTCATTCTGAGCTGCAATTACCACATTTTTTAAGCTTTAATAAAAGAGTCAAATTTAACTACACCATGATGACCTCGCAGTAACCATGATGTACCACCCTCTTAGATAAAACTGCAAGCCTCCGTTTTCCTCACTAATGCCACACTTTTATGGCTGTATTGCATGAAATTGATTACATCTGTATTTCACCTCACCATAGTGAGTTGGAGTGAAACGGCCAAGCTCTTTATCAAACCTCTCTCTGACTGCTCCCTGTTGGCCAGGAATCAATATCAGCAAAGATTTACCAAGGAAACTAGCTGTTGATAGGAATATATGGTCATGAATTCTGAATGTATACTGCAATTAAGTTTTTTTTATTATTTTGATTATACATATATCACTAAACAGTTATTTTTTAGGTTACAATAATGAAATTCCTCTTTTGCTGTGAAATGATTGCGTGGATCAGAAATGAAGTGGTTTCATTTTTAAGAAGTCTCTGAGGTGAAATCACAGGGAATGAGTTGATCCTCTGGGATTCATTTAGCATACATTACACAGTCAAATAAACTGTTAAGCAACTAATTTCAAAACAAATAAAGAAAAAACATACTGCCTTATTAGACATCAGCAGTACTGATGTAGTTGAGTGCATTGTTTGCTGCAGCCATTTTCCTCCCACATGTTTTTCAGGTACATGCAGAACAACTGTGACTCATCATACAGAGCCATTTACATAAGTTAGGAAGTGACTGTAAAACATCAACAGCCATTTTATTCAGTACTTTTTTTTTATTTATGAAAATCTTAATGTTATATTTCACATAAAGATAAAAAGGGTGTATCACTATATATTTTTTAAGAAAGTCTTGTTGATGGTTGTAGTTAATGATGCATAATGTTTATTATCTGATTGTCTGTGTGGCAAAATGTACAAGAAGCAAGAAAAGTCCCAGAAGAGTCGCTACGTTGTGAGATGTTGGCCTTCAAATGCTGAACTCAGGCATCAACGCATAACATAACATCCATAAAAAGAACAAAAGGAACCATTGCAAAATCTCCAGCTTAACGTTGAGTTCATACTGTGAATAATTACAGTTATTTATCCAGTGAGGAGTAGGACTTGAGTAGAACTGTGTCTGACTGCAGAAGATAGAATCCCATAGGGCGTTTTAGAAGTGATGAACCAAGTCTCTCTCTATATATATTTGCCATCTTGTACAAGTCCACTTGTGACAAATACTGTAGTGCAAAACACTGAAGCATTCAGGATACTGCGTTGTTTCTGATCAGCATTGTTTCTGAGTTTATTTCATGGACCATGCAGTGATGGTGTTTGGAAAACCTCTATATCTCTGTATACACTTTATTTTGTCAGTTGCTCTAAAAAGTCTGGTGCTACACATGTGGTGGATAGAAGGGAAATTAAAATCCTCAGAATTCAGCTGCAGTCAGATGTTCTCTCTTCATCTGCCGTGTTTGGGTGAAGTTGTGGACGCAAATGATACCCGAACGTGGTACTTTAGAATCCAACTGCAGTGGCCACCGTTCAACCCCAGGAGGGCAGCACTGAGATGGCTTTAGGCAAAATATTGCAGAACTAAACAAATTTACACAAAAATGTTAGAATTTGTACAAACATATTAAGATAGAACACTTACAAGTCAATTTAGACAATTTACAATTTTTGGATGGTTGTTTAATGTTTCTGTCACAGCCTGAAGTTTATTAAATATTCCTCTGTTAATTCTATCTCCAGGCCTGACAACTCTGCAGGTTGTTCTGGACATCGCAGCAATAAAGGAGTGGCATGTGACTGCCATCAATGTGGGAAACCTCAAAGATGAGAAGAAGGACGAAGCTTACCGCTCACTCTTCCAAGATCTGGAGAGCAAGAAAGAGAGGAGGGTGATCCTGGACTGCGAGCAGGACAAAGTGAAAGACATCATGGAGCAGGTGCTACATGCTGTGCAGTTTTCTAAATGTGCTCTGTGGACAGACGAATGTGTGCGATAGGTTTGAACAGCGTGTGGTATAATCATGAGTTGTGTAGCGATTCTTATTTATGAGTCCACCAAAACGTTTGCATGCTGGTTCTTTGTTGCTTGCTGTTTAATAATGAATTTCAACCTGTTTAAGTGAATTTCAACCTTCCATTTAATTAAAATATTCCAGTAATGTGGAAATGGATGCAATAATTAAAACAAGTAGGGAAAAAACTTGAAAGCAAGGAACAATAACAACTCAATTATAGCAGAATTACCCAGTAGACCAGAAATTACATTCAGTTATAATAAACCATTTAGAAAAAATAATTCCTGATGAACTAGAACATTCCACTGATTTAAATTTGAACCAGAATAATTATACTGATTGCATGTTTAGTCTGTAAACAAAACTTCAATTAAAGGTGATACAAATGACGATGAACAAGGTGTTTTTAATTAAATTTTTACTCATTATAAAATTTAATTCTATAATGAGTTTTGATGAAAATCACTGGCTCAAGTGTCTGCAGCCAGTCGCCTCTTTAGAGAAACTCTTCAGGCAAAAATTGTATTTATTTTAGATGTCACTTTGTAGTCTCCAAGTTGCAGTTTTTCTGCTTTTTACTGATTCATCAATCAATGAATATTTAATTTTTTGCCTGTTCAATAATTTTCCCTTTTGTTATTTTCCATTATTAGGCATAGCTTAATTTCTGAACCTACTTGTTTTGACTGTTTTTTTTTTTACTTTATGTATGGATTAGTTTGGTTATTACACCTGGTGAAATTTATTGTCAATTAAACCTTTACAAATATTTTTACAATTAAAAATGGTGATTGGTTCAATACTTATTTTACCTGCTGTACATCAGTGTCTAGAAATATGTGTATTTCATTACTGTAGGTATGTAGTGTTTTATATTTGACATGATTTACGTCTGTTTTTTGTGAATCAATTGTTTTATGATGAAAAGTAGCCATTTAATACAGAAATAATAGTTCCATTATTTAAAAATGTTACTTTGTATTTACTGTTTAGTTACAACAAATTCTCCTATTATCCTACATAAAGTCATAGTTACTGTAATAATATGATTTTCTGAATTCTTCCATATAATATGTATGTTTATAATCCCGCAGGTCATCAAAATTGGCCAACATATTAAAGGTTATCACTACATCATTGCTAATCTGGTGAGTTTAAACATGTTTATCCAGTTTGTATAATGTTCCTCCTTTATATTACCGCATAGTTTTCTAAATCAATGTGTTTCCCTACATTTAGACAACAATCCCAGAATAAATAATTTCCATTCTGCTTTCAGGGTTTTGTTGACGGAGACCTTTCCAAAATTCAGTATGGTGGAGCAAATGTGTCAGGCTTCCAGATTGTTGATTTCGAAGAGCCTTTGGTCTCAAAGTTTAACCAACGATGGGAAGCACTGGAGGAGAAGGAATATCCTGGAGCAGACAGCAAAATACGGGTGAGCTTAAACATTTGACTGTTTTATTTGATCTGATTTCATTGTTCTTTTAAAGGATTCTATTGAAATGTATTTTTTGACAAAATTTCTCTTAATTTTTACTTTTTGTACATTTGAAAAGTCTTCTCTACAAATGGAACAAATAAATAATAATACAAAATTATTGAATAATAAAATAACATAACAGGGTCTAGTAAATGTTGGCACACAGGCAAACCAAGATAATCTGCCAGTTAAAGGAAATTATAAAGGCTCATTATGTGAAAAAAATAAAATAAAACGTTATCTTTTTTCTAATTATGACAATAATACATATTAGAAAGATGATGAGATAGAGCAGCTTCAGGTTTGAGGACAATGAAACCTTGGGAAGAAAATATTTATTTTGGTTAAAGTGTTTCATAATGGCCATCATGTGTTAATGTATCACAGTTCCAAAAAGAAACTGTCCGATTATTCTGTCAGGGAAAACAAGTTGACTTTGGAATTCAAAATGTGGGATCTACGTATATATATTAGAGCAACATTCAGTAGTTAAATATCAAAGGGAAATGGAGTGGAAAGAATCTAGTTTACACAAAAATGATAATGCAGGGAACAAAACTGCAAACTTAAGTTTTATCATTTGTCATTTCTCCACTACTTTAACCAGTTCTGCCCCAGTCTGTCCTGCTGACAGTCTGAAACTGCCGCATTTTACGACCTGCTCCCGTATTTGTATTTTCTCATAAATTTTCCATATAATAATAACTTCGTCGCTGATGACACTCCGAGCTGCAGTAGAACCGTTAATCTTGACAATGGAGAGGCAGTTATTGTTAAAATCACATTCTATTTTAGTCTGTATGCTTTGTTGCAAACCAAACCATTCCAGCACAGAAACAGATTTTATTTTATTAATATATCAATGTTCTGCATGGTGACTCAGTTGCACTGTGCTCCTGCATGCATGGCTTCTTTCTCGGTTCTCCAACTTTTTCCTACAGTTCAGCCTTTGCCAAATGACAAAGATGAATTGTTCTCTCTAAATTACCTGTAGGAGTGAGTGTCTGCATGGCTGAATATCTGTGTTGTCCTGTGACGGACTGGTGACCTTTCCAGGGTCTCTGGCCCATTGACTGCAGGAGATGTAGCTTAGAATTAGAATCAGGTTTACTTATTTGTGGGGTGTCTGTTAGTTTAATGTTGGCCTGGGAGTTCTAAGCATTTTGTAAAGAAATCTATAATCATGTCCTATTTTTTCCGTTTTAGTACACATCAGCGCTGACCTACGATGCTGTTCAGGTGATGACAGAAGCCTTCAGATACCTTCACAAGCAGCGCGTTGACTTTACAAGGAGGGCCAACACAGGGGACTGTCTGGCTAATCCAGCTGTGCCTTGGGCTCAGGGAGTGGAAATTGAGCGAGCGCTGAAACAGGTAACTGTCCTCCTACAGGTTCCTGTCATAACTTGAACAAAATTAAAATGCATTCAGAAATGACATCCATCATTTTGGATGCTTTGGATTATTTTCTAAATTAATGATTTACATTTGCAGATCATTTGTTTCCTGTATTCAGTTGATGTTGCCAATTAGCTCTCATACATGCACCTTCTAATCAGAGTTCAGAGTGAGTAATAATGACCTTGCGTACTTGCACATTTCCAATAAATGGCAGTATACAAGGGAAAACTAAAGCGTTGTAAGAGCTATTTAGAATAGTATTTACCGTTTACCAGTCAGATATGCACAAGCAGGATACTCCAGAATATAGACCCAAATTTCAGCTATAAATGACATCCTCTTGCAATTTTTGTTGAAAATTGCTGACTCACTGACTGGAAATCACTGACTCAGTACTTCAATACACATGTAAGCACTGCCTGCAGCTGTGACCATAGTCTTGTTTAACAGAAAGTACGCTCTGTCAGTTTGATGGTTGTTTACATATAAACCATCTGGACTTATTTATATCTAATTTCAACTGTTTGTTAAACCCGATATTTACAAAATGTGTAGAACTTTAGAATCTGAAGGGGGTCCTACCTTCCTTACTCATGTACACACAGACACGAACTGAGACCTTCATAAGAAGTTTGTGTATAAAACCAAAAACCAGCGAATTTTGGTTTTTAGGTGGACCCAAAATTCGCTTTTTTGATTCACAACATAGTTGCACATTTACACTTCCACAAATAATCTGGACTTTCTAATCAAATAAACCAGACAGAGTTTGATTAAGCAAGGCTGGCGTGAATGCACAGTTGTAAGGGGGAGAAGTACTTTTTCTCAGCATTTCAGTATTTATCTGAATGGTGATGAATCCTTTACATTTTAATGTGTCGGTTACATACACCAACTCTTAAACTAACCATTTGGTTAGTGTGAATACATCCAGCAGTGACCACACACTGACACATGCAGGAATCAAGCTACCATCAGAAGTGTCTTTTCTAAATACTCTGTCCATTTCCGAATGGGCAGCGCATGACAGGGAGAGAATCCCAACAAGAGGCATAGTATTATTCATCTCATGCTCTGTGATGCCAAAATGCATTCACAACAAGGCTCACCAGTTAAACTGGTGAGGACCTGTTGCCGTGGTAACAGGAGCTCTCCCTTAGAAAGTGCGCCCAAAAAAATCAGAAATTATTCCAAAGACAGAGATTGATCAAAGACTGAGGTTTTTAGCTTGCATTATTCATGTGTGTTTACTGAGAATAATGCTTTGTTTAGTATTTCTTTGAAATACAAAACAAAGCATTCTGCTGAAACATTTACGTATATAAAATAGGTTTGATAGATAACGTAGTGCCAATATGTCTTCTTTTCTCTGACATGTTTTCCATTTTGTGGCATTAATAACATGCCAAACTGTGCAGATTCAAAAGAAAACAGATTAATCAAATAACATGGGGAACAAAAGTCATCTGAAGATACAGTTACTGTCTAAATGGGGATAAGTGCTTTAAAGGCATATTTCTGAAGTCTTTGAATGTTAAATTAGGCTGATCTTTCAATTAAAATATTGATCTAAACTTCACTTTACCTAATTGCCTCTTTCCACTATTATTTTCCAAACTCCTCTTAATGTCATTGACATCTTTAAAGTATATATTTGAAATGATATTTCTCTTCCTCATTATTGATCAGGTATTTTTCTTTGTCAGCCTCTTTTCTCTTCAGAGAAGCAACACCTGGCCCAGCATTTCTGTTTAGCCATGACACCTTCCTGAAAGTGGCAGAGCTTTTGCTCCCAATAATCCCATGTTATATTTCTACAGATGATAAACAATGTCTTTCTCCTAGATACAGCAACTGAAGGCTTGTTGTGACTACTTATGTACTTTGCAAACCTTTTCTGTGCTGCAAATAAGCAGCTACACATACTGTAAGTTCAGCATATTTACTTTAAAAAGGTCTGCTTAGTTGGTAAAACTACCAGCAGTCACCATACAACACAACCCTCATGTATGGTGCTAGCGTATCTCCAAATGCTCTGCTGTATCAAAGGAAGGTTTAGGTTTTCCTCTTTGCATCAAAATAAAAACACTTGCAATGTTAATTAAGAAATATTTCTGAGGGTTTCTTGGATTAAAATATGATGAAAATCAGCTTTTTAAAAGGTTATCAAGCGATAAACACAGGAATGACAAATGTCACCATTCGTTTGAGATGTTAAACAGAAGGGACACGTCTTTTCATAAATTGTTCCACCTAACCATCATGAACAATAACTCTGGATTGGAAAGCTCAAATGAAAGTCTTTCCCATCTTTAACGTGGACGTTTAAAGATAATTTTGAAGTTTGGATACATATTTAAAAGCAGGTAAAGATGACCAGGGTAAAAAACCAAAAAGGTTTAACTTTGTGTTCTCCAGGTGAACGTGGACGGCCTTTCTGGAAACATTCAGTTTGATCAACATGGCAAGAGACTCAATTACACAGTTGGTGTGATGGAATTAACGGATAATGGTCCTGTGAAGGTAAATGTCTTAAATTTCCTCACAGCAAGATTAAAAGATTTACAAGAACTGCTTCTGCGTGTTTCTTGTTTTATGGGTTTATTTTTCTGTTGTTTGTTTTTTTATTTGCATGGTGTACTAACTGAATATGTATACAATGAATGCATAAAGCCAAACAATAATATATCTTATGAAATGTCAGATTTTTTTGTCCATTTTTTACTTGTATATTATGAATATTTTTTGTATGATGTAACAAAAAATACTTCTATTTGATTAAAAAGATCAATAAAAAAGCTCTTTTTGCTATAACTTTTGCGATTATTGATATGGTAATTCCCTGTTGTGTACTTTTCTTTAAATCTGCAGTGTCATTGTAGCTCATAAACTTTCTGCTTTTTTCTCCCTATAGATTGGATTCTGGAATGAAAACAACAAAATGGTTGTGACCAAAAAAGACATCTCTAGCAACGACACAATCGGGGGAAACAAAACTGTTGTTGTCACCACCATTTTGGTAATTTTTAAGATGATTTAATTTTTATTTCAATTGTTTTTTGGCATCATCTGTTTACATTTTGTTTTTCAATGCAAAAGTATTTGTAAAACAGCACTAAATGACTGACCCCAAAAAACAGTGAAAGTGACCTTAAAGCTGATGAGCATTAAACCTGGGGAACATACTTTATGTTTGAAGCCATTTCCCTCATTGTAATTCAGCCTTGTTCTCCTCCTTCAGGAAGCTCCGTATGTTATGCTGAAAAAGAACGCCGACCAGTTTGTGGACAACGAGCGCTACGAAGGTTACTGTGTTGATCTGGCTGCAGAGATAGCCAAACACTGTGGCTTCAAGTATGAGCTGAGAATCGTGGGTGATGGGAAGTATGGAGCCAGAGATGCAGAAACCAAAATCTGGAATGGAATGGTTGGAGAGTTGGTGTATGGTGTAAGTTATCCATCCTGGCTGCATGGCATTAATAAGTGTTAGTAAATACCTTGTACGAGTGGCACGCATTTTACTACTTCACCCGATCCATATAAAAATGGTTATATTCAAATAATATTTGAAGGTGTGTGTTTTTAAAAGTTAGTGGTTTTCAGCAAGATTTCAAAAAGGTTTTAACACCATGATAGCCTTCACTGAAGATGAATCTTTTTGCTGTTTTATTCTTCTGGTTTGACAGAAAGCAGATATCGCAGTGGCGCCTTTGACCATAACATTGGTGCGAGAGGAAGTGATTGACTTTTCTAAGCCTTTTATGTCTCTGGGAATCTCCATCATGATCAAGAAACCTCAGAAATCCAAACCTGGAGTGTTTTCTTTCTTGGACCCTCTGGCCTATGAGATCTGGATGTGCATCGTTTTTGCTTACATCGGCGTCAGTGTGGTGCTGTTTCTTGTCAGCCGCTTCAGCCCCTACGAGTGGCACACTGAGGAGTACGAAGACGGCCAGATCCAGACCAATGAGTCGACTAACGAGTTTGGCATATTTAACAGCCTGTGGTTCTCACTTGGAGCCTTCATGAGACAAGGATGTGACATCTCTCCCAGGTTGGTTAACAAATAATCAGTCTGCTAATTGCTGAACACAAGAATGAAGTGGAATTAAATTGTACATTTGCATTTGCTTCCTAACTTTTTCTCATAGTTTTTTGTTTTTTCTCATAAGTCTTTTCTTCTTTCTGCTTTGACTAATTTTGCTAACGTTTTACTGCAAAACATTGCAAATTTTGCAGTAAGTGTGTAATGTCATTGAAGGAGTTATGTAAGAAATCTCCAACATTTTATTAATGTTGGCACTTTACAATGTCCAGCGGAAAAACAATTATAATAATTTAGTTTGGTAATTTTCTACAGGAAAAGACCTCTACATTTCATGCCAACAGCAGTATGCTGTGTCCTAACAATATGCTTATGTTGGCAGATCCTCAACAATGGTTTAATTATTTTAGTGCTTTCTCAGAGTTTAAGGCTTTTAAGTAAAGCCCGAAGACTAAAACTTTATTAATGCCTTTATCAAATTTTTACTGCTGAACTTACTGACCCATTCACATGGAGAAGTGGATTTTCAAAATGTTTCAAAGAACATTGGCAACCCGATGTCTCCGATTGGTTTTCAGATAATATATGTGACACCTTACGTAGCTTGATCCAGTTTGTGATGAAAGTTTTATGTGCATAGACTGTACATAATGACAGCCCAGATTTGTTCTTTTCCCAATGCATAAAAAAGTCCCACTCATCAATTAAAATGTAAAACTTAGAACAATTACGACATTAGCAAATGCATTACTCTTTGTCTTAGCAGCAAAAGTAATGACTCACATATTGTACAAATAAATGGTCTTATGTGTGAGAACCCTGTGGGTAAAAGCTCTTACTGTGTGCCATGATTTCTAACCTTGCAGCTGAAGAAAAACAAACACATTCAAGATGCATTTCTGCTGACTCCCCAGTTCAGGGGAATATTTACAATAAGTGTAGAGTTTGTGTAACAGAGTCAATGTTTCTAAAGAAATCGTCCAGTTTACTTTTTTTACTAGAAATCGTTCAGTATGAATTTGAACATAGATGAATTGAAAGCCTGAGAGTTGAGACTAGTGCTGAGCAGTGAGGTTAGAGCTCCAGAGATGAATCAGCCGATGAGTTGACATACCCTTTACATCACACACTGATGATGTGAAAGATGTCAACATGACTCCAGATCAGTGTTGCATGTTTCCCAACAATTGTGTTGCTGAATTAGAACATGTAGTTCAACTGCTTAAACTTTTGAACTTTGGTCATGTTTTATTTCTCCCAAGTGCCATATTTAGAAGAGAGACAGAAACTTTTTATTGCCACTTAGATTCTTGTCTTGCTTAAACTTTAGGGGGGGAAATGCTAAATTGTACATGACTTGTTAATGATCAAAACATATTTTTTAAAAAGCTTGATAGTTGTTTGAAGGTCAAGTAGCTTAATGTCAATAAATTGAAGCAGAAGAATATCTTGCTGATAGTGATTGTTAGAGGATAAAACCTTATTTATTCTTTATTTATGTTTATTTTTGTTTTCTTTCCTGCTGTAGATCCTTGTCTGGGCGTATTGTTGGTGGCGTCTGGTGGTTCTTTACTCTAATCATCATCTCCTCCTACACGGCTAACCTGGCTGCCTTTCTGACTGTGGAGAGAATGGTTTCTCCCATTGAAAGTGCGGAGGATCTGGCCAAACAGACGGAGATAGCATATGGAACTCTGGACTCTGGCTCCACTAAAGAGTTTTTCAGGGTAGGAGAGTCTCAGCTTTTTCCTTTGTCTGTTGCCATGGAAACCACTACTTTTAGCCGTTTCTTCTCATTGAAGTCTGTTAAGGCAGTAAACTCCTCAAATGTTTGTTCATACAGTGCATTGAATAAGTATTGTCCCTCTTACCTGTGTCTCCTTGGGTTTATACCCAGTCATCTGGATACTCACAAAGAAATTGTGCAATTTCTATTGATGTTGGCCAGAAAATCAATAATGCTTAAATGGGTTGGTTGTGATGCCCCTTCGATCCAGCTAT
Source organism: Xiphophorus maculatus (assembly GCF_002775205.1). Lineage (NCBI taxonomy): Eukaryota > Metazoa > Chordata > Actinopteri > Cyprinodontiformes > Poeciliidae > Xiphophorus > Xiphophorus maculatus. The sequence goes on from NC_036465.1 coordinate 2,632,893, forward strand.
GGAAAAATTTACTTTCTGAAGTTATTGTATTAGAAAGATTGAGATATTGTATGAATGGGAAATTTAATGCTTTTAAAAAACGATGGGAACGTATTCTTGAATACTTCAAAATTCCAAAATTAAAAAACCAGTAATGTGAATCCGAATGACGTGTATGTATAAATTGGTTATGTTTCTCATATGATGCTGTAATTTATGTACATGCCTCCGATTTTGACTTTGTCTTGTTTTTTGTATCAGTGCTGTATAAGTTTTGCCTTGTTATTGCTCTTACAGATTTCTGATGGTTTTGCTCTTTTGTCTTACTGAAATGTTATTAATGATGAGCTAAGTGAATACAAAAGGCAACTTTTAGATTATTTTAATTACATTTCTGAAGGAAAGTGGACAACAACAAAAAAAACCATTTCCGTTCATTAAAAAGTAACTATCTCTTAGTAAAATCCCAGATTAACTGATTAATCACACTTTTCTGGTCAGTTTCACTTGCTGTACCAAGATGTCTTTAATTCTAGACTACCAAATCAAGACCTTTTATGATGATATGAAGTATTCATGTATAATTTTAAATAAAAGGGAAAAAAGCTGTTGTATGTCATTGTGATGCAGTAGATTTCTTTACATTGTGCAACAGGCCAATCAAAGCTCACTGTACTCTGTAAGTGACACCCTGATTGGATTTTAGCAATGTGTCCTCCCTCTGTAGCAGACTTGCCCTTTCTAATGGGCAACTCATGTACATCATACATCATTCCTCTATATAAAAAATTCAATAATAGATGAGAAACAAAGTCATGAAAATCTATCAAGTTGAAGCAGTCTGC